>NC_046164.1:45378313-45423775 GCF_011064425.1 Rattus rattus | reverse complement strand
AAAAAAGAAATACTCAAGTTAATAATAATAAAAAAATAAAAACCTAAAAAAAAATTCTAAAAAGCCTTTTATTTTTTTTCTTAATTTCTTCCTGACCCAGTTATTGAGTAGAACATTGTTCTACTTCCATTTGTATGTGGCCTTTCTGTTGTTTTTATTGTTAGTGAATACTAGCCTTAGTCTGTTGTGATCTGATATGATGCATGAGATTATTTTAATCGTCTTATATCTGTTGATACCTGCTTTGTGACAAATTATATGGACAATTTTAGAGAAGATACCATGAGGTGCTGAAAATAAAGTATATTCTTTTGTTTTATCATGAAATTTACCATATTTATCTGTTAAAACCATTAGGTTCAAAATTTCTGTTATTTTCTCTGTGTCTGTGTTTATTTTCTGTTTCCATGACCCGTCCATTGATGAGTCAGGTGTTGAAGTCTCCCACTATTACTGTGTGAGATGTAATGTGTGCTTTGACCTTTATTAAGTTTTTTTTTTTTCTTTTCTGAATGTAGTTGCCCTTGCATTTGGAGCATAGATATTCAGGATTGAGAGTTCATCCTTCTTAAAGTCCCCTAACATCATTATGAGTTGTGATTTTAAATCAAATTTTTGCTTTTCTGGTGTGATGAGGTATCCATTTCTTGGTGTGTTGGGGGAACTGAGTTCTGATGATACCAAGTGGTCTTGGATTCTGTTGCTTTTGTCCTTTCCCTTGCCTCTTGGCAACTGATTATCCCTGATGTTAGTTGGTCTTGCTGGCTCTGACAGTGGCTTGTCCCTCCTGTATGCCAGTGTGTCAGCACTCCTGAGACTGGCTTTCTCCTAGCAGGATCTAGGTACAGAGAGCTGTGTCACAGGTTCAGCTTTGTTGGCAGGCAGAAAACAGAAGGATCCTTTCCGGAATGTTCCTTGGTTCCTGTGTCCAGAGGGCTCCAGGCAGATTCCTCTTGGGCTAGGAATTTGAGCGGAAGTGGTAGTCTCTTCTGTGTTCTCAGTATTGTCTGCAGTTCTGAGAATTCAGTTCTCTACCCATGCGATCTGGGTAAAGTGAAGTGTGTCACAGGGTCACCTCAGGGCACAGGTAGAAACTGGAAGCTCATAGCATCTTTTATCTTGTGAAGATATCCTGTTAGTAATTTTGGTTAAAAAAAATCACCTTTAAATAGAAATCTTGAAAATGTCTTACTAATGGTTGGATAATATCTTTATTATTCCATTTTATGCCAAGGAAATAATCACTTTTTGCCAGTTAGTGTCGAAGATATTATGAATATTTTTATATACAATAGTGAAGTCTGAAATGTATCTCATTTATTTCTTTGTTGGCTTTTCAAAATTATTTTTGAAATTCTAACAATTGCTTACTTTATTCATTGTCTTTTGCCAGGTGTGTGATCGTGTGTGTGTGTGTGTGTGTGTGTGTGTGTGTGTGTGTGTGTGTGTGTGCCTGTAATGTAGGATGTGTTATGGTAAATTTACAATCTTATCTACAACACAGCAAAAGTACAGATTTTCATACTTTTTTGAGATAGAATACTGTTTCTCTTTTCATTAGTGTTAATAAATAAAAGTAGTTAGCAATCTAATTTTAAATAAGTTTTGAAACACAACCACACTTGCTCTGAAACCTGCATGTTTCTTAGCATATCTCCATGCATTCATTACTTTGTAAAAGTTGACTATTTAAAATAATAAGATTTTTGATTTCCTAATTAAAATACTCAGATATTTTTTGAGAATTAATCTTTTCTGAAACTCTGTCAATAGGTTTTAATTGACTAAAGCACCAAAATACACACAGAGAAAAATGAAAGTGAGGGCCACTGATATGAGAATATAAGTTAATATACGGTTCAATATCAAGACTTAATGCAGCCGTCACTGAGAATTATTCCCAATTTGTTTTTTGACCTGCGAAGATGGATGTACTCAATGTTGAGAAGGCTTATGCGAAGCTCTCAGCACGATGGCAGAATTGCATGAAAAAGGATCAGGGACACATTAAAGCAACCAGTCAGCTTTATTTTATATTTATTAAGATCACACAACATTAAGCACTCCTCTTTTACCAAAAGAAAACTTCTCTAGTAAAAAATAATTAAGTATTAAGTGTATTAATACATTTTAATTCTCATCTTCTACCCATTATTTCTTTCCTTTTGCTAATTCGTGATTTATTTACTCTAATTTTCTTCTGTTTAGTTAGTTGATGAATCTATCTTTGTTATATTAAAGATTTATGTTCATAAAATTGTATTTTTTACTTTTATGATAAATTGCATAAACATGAAAAACTTACATAAATATGTAGGTTATGCTTTTTCAATTTTAAGTGCCATAATTTAGGAGATTTTTCTCCTCACTTGATAATAAAAATGGATGTCTTAATATCCCTGGTTGTGCTGTTTCTAAATGTTGTTCTAAGAAATTGTTCTCAAATATTTTATAAATTAGTTGTCATTTTGAAGTAGACTGAAAACATTCTTTTAAATTATTGCATGCATTTAAATATTTTTAAAACTAACAACCAACAGAACCAGTATACATGTTTGCTCGGAACTAGGCTATAACTTCCCCATATCCCCAGCTTTTATTTTATTTTACATTTTATTTAACTTTATTTTGTCTACCTCATGTAAGAAATATGATTGTGAAGCTCAGGAAATTACAGCAATATCTTACTTCCTTTCATGTCTACACCAATCAGTGCACAGTGAACTCTTCACTTTCTTGTGTCCTTTATGACATCTGCTGAAATATGTTTTTTTGTAGTTTTTTAAATGAAAAATAAAAACTAAATACAGTTTTTGAAAACTTTGTGTTTCTCTCTTTTTCTATCAATTTATCATACATCTAAGTATCTATGGGTATACAGGTACATGCATGAGTATTTATATATGTATATTTAATGTGACTTTTTAAAAAATAAATCTATGTATTTGTGGGTTAGAGATTATGGGTGTGCTTGTGGTGTTGTACAGTTATACCATGGAGCACACACAGAGGGCAGAAGACACTTTACAGGAATCTTCCAGTATCTGAGCCCAGGGGTTCATACTCGGGTCATAAGGCATTGAGAAAAGTACCTTTGCCTGCTTACATTTTTGACTACTATGCAATTCAAAAAGCTTTTTTTGTTTTGTATGAAGACCCTAAAATTTTCAGGATTAAAAATGAAATATATTTTATTTAAAATTACCATATAATTCCTAAGTTTTTAATTAGATTCTGTCACTGGGAAATTGATATTAACTTATTATTAATACAAGTAAAGAAAACTATTAATAATAATAACCCTTGAGATAAGAAATTGATGAGTGTGGCAGCACATGCCTGTGAGTATAGCACATGAGAAAGGAGTTATGAAGAGCTCAGAATCATCTTTAGCTACAAAATATATCAGATGCCAATATTTAAACAAATGCTGTAATACTAGCAATGAAAAACAAATACATTTAAAAAAAATCCTGAATTGCAACATCAAAGGTAAGAAGACAAAGAAGGAGGTTACCACTACAGGACAGCCACAGTGTTTTGTAGAGTGAAGTGTAGCATCTTATTCTCTGACAAATTCCATTTGTCTTAAAAGAGTCACTAAAAGCTGTTCAGCAGGAACACATGGAAATAGCAGCTCTGTCTAATAACTGCAAGAGAGATCTAGGAAAGAGGTAGAAGCTGATCCAGTCACTAAACCTATTGCCCCACAACGAGGAGGAGGAACGTTATTAGTGTAACACTGAAAAATAATCCCCCTTTTCTATCCAAAAGCTTTCTAGGGAGCCTAGCAATATGGACAACTGAAAGTAAGGTTCTTAAGGGTCTGATTACATATTTCTTTAAAATGGATAGTTTCCTGGACTTGATTACATTTTATATGTTAAAAAAATCTTATTTTTAATTATAGAATAAATACTTTACAAGTGTTAACCAAATTACGTCTCTTTCTTGTGCATACTTTCCTACTTTGTACCTGAAGAGTTCATTGTCTTTATTACCCTTGTTTGTTTGTTTATTTGTTTGTTTTTATATTTAGGAAAATCTGGTTAAAACTTTTGAAATGCTTTCAATTACCAGGTCTTAATTAAAAAGGATCTTTCAGCAATTCTCTTCTTATCCACAATTCCCTTTGTGTGAAGGATTAAAATTGTGACTCATTTCTTAACATCACATTCACAAATGAAAAATAGCTAAAGGCAAGGAGAGAGGCAAAATGATCAGTTTCACTGTGAAACTAAGTATTTTTACCTATAGGAAGCCATCCTATTTCTTGCTTGAGGGAATTGAATACACTGTAACATAATGTAATCTTTGGAGGCATAATGGCACAGAGCTGTCTAGGAATACAATGTGCCAATTTTGACATTGACAAATTGCACAAGAGTTGATGGAATGTAAATGGGAAACACAAACCTTCCATTCCCACAGACATTTAGGTTCCATGGATTTCAAGGCAGTCAAGTCATTTTCACGCTAGCACTTGTGAAAGATTTTTAAACTTTTCAAAAAGAATCTCAGATACACTGACTTTTGTATTATTACAGGTCAAACTAAAAGATACGCTAATATATCTGGGAGAGAAGTGGTATGTAAACTGATCATACAAAAGGAAAACCACAACTGTTATAACCACCGCTACCACAACACTAGCAACAACATTATATATCTATATCACAGATGGCTTCTCCTCTGTCCCTTCAGGAGACTTATGCTGCCTCCTAGTTTCTCAGCCCTTTATTATTTCCTAGCATCTTACTTGGTGCATTATCATTAATGGTTTTATTTATATAAAATGTGCTTTACTTTACTAATTCTAAGAATTTAAACAATGTGTTTTACTTATTTACTGTCCTTAGTTCCTTTAACATTCTCTGAAGCCTCACATCCCTTGTCAACTAAATGAGAATGTAGCAACATATTTTTGTTACTCCTGACATTCTACTGGAGAAACTTGATTTTCCTATTGCATGAGGAGTCAATTGCAAACGCTTTTTTTTTAACTACAGGTGGAATGTTTTCCTACTTGCTTTTCTCCATGTTGAGGTTTTGGGTTGCTTTAGCTTGGTCAGGTCTTCTTCATGTTGTCAGAATCTCTAAGAGTTCAGGTGTGCATAAACTCCTCTTTTCTAAAAGATATTATTGCCTTAGATCAGCCTTTCTACCCTGACTCATAATTTTTTCACATAGATTCGATATTGTTATAATCTATGAAAAAATATCATTATAAAATACTGTAAAATAGAAAAAATGGTACATGATATGTGAATATCAATGAAAATGATAATTCTTGATACCTAAGAGTAGAATATTCCTGGGAAAGGAGATTCTAGATTAACAAAAATGTAAGTGAAGCTTCTCTGGGAAAAAGCAGAATGCTTTGAAGATGTCAATTCTTCATAATTAAATTTATGACTTCAATACTCATAAGATCAATATCACTACAAACCTGGTTTTGAACTTGTCAAGAAAACTCTCATAGTTGTCAGGAAGCAAATAACAGTAAGAACAAACAGTTCTGTCATATAATTGGTAGAAGCAAGCTCTACTCCACACTTAAAGCTTGGAAGTCTATTTTGGAATTACAAATCCAAAACAAAGGTAACAGAGAAAGATAACTGAGAAACTGGCTGTAATTTAAGAAAATGAAGATATAAATAAATTAATAAAGAGGTAATATACACTCTGAGAAAAAACACAGCTGCTCCTGTTCAAACAGGATGGCTGCATTAGGAATAAAAACAGATAAACATCTGTCATCTTGTATAAAACTAAACTGAAAATAGATCAAGATCAGCATAACACTGTATAGCCTGAATCTAATACAAAAGAAAGTGGGAAATAGTCTTGAATCCATTGGCACACAAAATGATTTTGAACAGAATCCTAATAGAATAGACATTAAGGCAAAAAATAAATTGTCTCATGAATGTAACAAGCTTCTTACAGTATAGGACTTTATCATTTGAGCAAAGAGACAAACCACACATGCAACAAAACCTTTATATGATCTAAATTAAACCTACACATTAAGAGTAAAAAATATTTCAATTTTAAGAATGCAATATTTAGTGAAAAAAATTTTTTTCAAAATATCAAACACAGATAACTGACACTTTCAAAAATGTCCAATGCACATAACAGTCAAGGAAATACAAATTAAAACTGCAGTGAGATTTTTTTTACCCCAGTCATGTTGGCAAAGATTAATAAAATGAACTGCATATGACATATGCTTTTTGATATACAACTTAATACAACTGTATGACAGAATCCGTTGGCAACAGTGTGGGAAGAGGGAACATTAGTGCACTGCAGGTGGGAAAGGCTGCTTGTAGAGTCATTGTTCTTCCTCAGAAAGGTGAAAGTACCTCTACCATACAATACAGACCTGTCACTCTGTGGCACATACCCAAACCACTCTCCAAATCATAAAATGGGTACTTGTTCATCCATTCTCATTGGGGCTATTTTCTGCACTAATATTAAGAATAGCTTAAATGATCACCTGACAATTAAAATTATGAAACTTGCGGTTATTTGGGTGGAACTAGAGTCACATAGAGTGACTTAAACCACACCCTAATAGACAGATATCACATTTTAATTTTATAAGTGGATGCCAGGTTTTAAGCTTTAGAAATCTATTTAGTTAAGGATATCTGCTGAGGTTAAGTAGCTGCTAATGGACTAGGAGGGAAAAAGATGTTCCATGTAATAGGAACTAGAATACAGTGTGACAAAGTGATATAAGAAAACTATAACAGGAAAATTAAAAGTAGAGTTTGATGAGAATGTCAACTATAAGAAAAATATTGGGAGAAATAACTACTAATAAAGAGCTTTTGAATTGAACTTGCAAATGCGTCTCTGTAGAACTATGGTGAAATATATAAATATAGGAACTGATTTTAAATGGAATTGCTATATAATGGGGGAAACAATATTCTACCTAGATATCATAATCTATGAAATAAAATACAAAGTATCAGCATTAAGATGAACTTTTTTGAGATGTGGGCCAAAGAGTTCCTATATATCCCTTAGCAACTATTTCAGGCTATTGCCAATGGTATGTGTTACTTCCACGAAGTGATGGAAATACCCTATTAGTGAAGACACCATATACTTATGCTATTGAAAATGAAGAAATTGATTTGATGCTAAATCGGACCCCTCTCTCTCATTGACTAGTGCTCACAGTTCTGATGGGTTCTATGCTTGCCACCATAGGAGAAGAGTAAGCATCAATTTATGCAAGCTATAATACTAACCTGACTGGTAAGCCCACTGGTGTAATAAATAAAAAGTACTTTCTTATTGTATTTAAGTACAAACACATCATATGGTACCCATGCTGATTCCAAGAACCTGAGACTAGAAGGGTAAAGGCCTTAAGGAAAAACCTATTACTACTATTTTGATGAATGAAATTAACATTAAATGACTTTTAGTGGCATTTTGATACACCCATTGATCATCACATTTCTTATGAAAGAAGCTTTTTCTTGAAGTAGATGGTAGTTAATAAAGAAAGCCATGGAAGGAAGCATAGAAGGGGACATTGGGTCATTCAGACAGAAATGGAATATCTCTATCACTTCCATATCTGCATGTTTCTGGGATTTAAGATAAAGAGGATGTGGAAAGATTTTAAGAGTCAGAGGTGGTGTATAACCCAAGGGAAAAAATGTTTTTGTCCAAACATGGTGTAGCAGATGTACATATGAGTTCACAGAGAGTGTGACACAAACACAAACATGCACGCACTCAAGCCATATAAAACTAATCATGGAGAAAAGGAACTAGACACAATAGCTTAGCCTAGAAGATATTTACATTTCATAACTATGGGGACAGGGAGGATCAGTCATCTCTAGTGGAGGGCCATTTATTATAAATCATCAACACTCCACAGACTGAAGTTCAGGAATATTTGGCCAGTATAAACCAGACTCCAAGATTTATTTAGCTTATCTCTTTTGTCATTTATTTTTGTTTGATTTTATTTTGTTTTGTTTTTTGGTACGAGAGGAGAAGTACAAAGTTAAATGTAGGAGTTGAGGGAGAATCTAAGAGGTGTTAGAAGGGATAACAGAATATTATAAATATATTGTATTAAATATTCTAAAAGTAAAAACATACAGCCATTTAAATAAATATATTCTGAAAAAAATGATAAATCAATGGTTTCCTAGATGTTTATTTTTGGTTTCTGTATACATATTTATATAAATATTCATAACAACAAAGTTTCCACTATGTTCTAAATATGTATTTTAGGCCCATAACCACATCTGAAGTGGAATGTCCAAATACATCAAATCTTTTTACAAGGCAACTTTTTCTCTGATGTTCCCTATCAAAGGCAATATCACCACAATCCTTCAAGTTGTCAAAGCCTAAAACATGTTTGATGTTTGATGAATATAGTTTGTCTCTGTTGGTTTAATATTTTTCTTTTCAAACTATCCTTTATATATCCACCAATGAAAATTGAACAGAAGTAATAAGACTCACATCATGAGATGGTCAAATATTTGTGATTGACAGCAGAGGTAATCTCTGCTGATTCTGCTTAAAGTTGTTTACAACCATGTCAGATGTGCATCACATAGCTGTGTCCTCAGAAATGGTTGGCAGAAGTTGATTGAATTACTAAGATATTTCTAGGGTGGGTTCACCGGATAATTTTGGAATTGGTGGTATCTTACATTTCTAGCTTCCACTGAAGAAGTTATTTTACAAAATATATCATTGCATTCAAAGAATTTCATGAAGGGTTGTTTGAGGAAATGCTTACATGAAGGATCACCATCTGTGAAGAGTTCAAGTGTATATATTGTGTCCTTCAATAAAATTAGAACATACAGATATTTTAATAGTACAACTGTTTTTTTTCTGGTAAGTACTTGTTTTAAAAGAAAACAAGTTTATTTATTAAAATAGAATAAACATTTTGTGCTCTTTTTTTTGAAAATAGATTCTTCTCTTGTATAATACATCTTAACCACTATTTTCTTTCCCTCCAATCACCTGGCACCCTTCAATCTCCCTTCCTCTTTAGATCTACACCTCCTCCATTTTCCTCAGAAAAGAGTAGGATTACAAGAAATGTCAGTTAAACAGGACAAAACAGGATGCAAATCAAAGCCCTCATTGAATCTGGGTAAAGCAAACCCAGTAGGAGAGGATTCTGAAGGGCAGAGAAAAGAATCAGAGATACACTTTCTCCAAAGTCCCACAAAAACACCAAACTAACAGCCATAACATTCCCTCAGGACCTGGTATAGAGTGATGTAGGCTCCATGCTACATTTTCAGTCTTTGTGAGGGGTGTTGAGCCCTGCTTAGTTGATTTGGTTAGTCATGTCATCTATCTCCTTTCATTGACAGACAGAAATAATAAATCAATGGATAGACAGAATAGATCTGTCTTTTTTCCCCATCTTCTGGGGTTTCCTGGAACCATAAGTCTCCTTCTCCCCTCTCCTTCCCTTCCCCTACCCCTCCCTCCCCCTCCCTCTCCCCTCTCCCTCCGTCTCTCTGAACCTGTCCCTCTCCCTGATACTGTCCTTCTCTTTCTCCTCTCCCCTTCCTCTTCCCTCCTGTTCCCCCTACCTTGCTCTCATTGCTCCCCCTGCATAATGTCTAGTTGTGGTTCTCTGCACTTGCTCTGATCTGCCACCAAAGGAAGCCCATCAGATGAAAACAGAACTACAGAGACTGATGATGAATATAGCAGAGCAAAATATCATTAGAAACCATATCATTTAGAATTTTTTCTTGTTGTTTTCAGTCATGTTGATTCTACCCTGGGACTCTGAGCTATCCATCCAGGTTCTGGTTCAACTTAAAGCAGCATTATTTGGATGCTCCCTCAAATTGTTCCCTACATTTGCTCTACTATAACTTGTAGGAAGGACAGATTACAGGTGGAATTTTTTATGGCCAAGCTGCTGTCCAGATTTCTCTCTCTGCAGGCTGAAGAATACCTTCTTGATCCAAAAGAGTAGAACGTAGAGGTGAAGGTTCCAAACCTATAAGATCTCCACCTATCTACATTCAGTGAGTTGTATAGAAGTTGTACACAGCAATTGGTCCCTGCTATGCATTTTCAGCCTGGATTACTTCTTGGCCAACAAGTCAGCCAAATATGAACCAGTCCCATTACTAGAAGTCTTGCCTGACTCTAAATGTCAATTTTAAACTCTACCTACTCCATTATTAGGTGTCCTCACTCAAGTCAACCCCATAAATTCCAGAAAGGTTCTACTGCACTGGAATCTTGCTCAATTTAGTAAAAGAGTATAAGTCTCATCTTAGAAGATATTACTTATAAAACAAATGTGCAAAGAATACCTTATGAATGGCAAAATTCTTTCAATTGTCAATAACATCATTCTAAAATTATGGTTCCTGACTGAGTCTAAACATATCAAAACAAAATAGTTAAATTTCTGTCTTACAATGCAATAATACATTAAAGTAATAAGTGGGAAAATTTCAAAGACATTCAAACATATCAAAATTAAGCAATTGCTCTTGAGGAAACAACAGACTATGGAGGAAATTAAGAGAACTTTGGAAACAAATGATACTGAAGACAATGCATACAGGAAATCAAATGGGTTTCCTAGTTGATCAATAACTAGATGAACAAAAAAAAGCAGTGTTTCTTTGAAAAGTATAAAAAAGATTTATAGATCCTTAGACCATCTAAATAACAGATAATCTTCAATTAGAGATTCATAGAGATTCATAGAGATTCAATAGAGATTCATATCTTAGAGAATCAGGTAGACAGCTTCTCAGTAGAAATTAAAGTTGTTTTCTGGCTTACACATACATATTCACATACATACATGTACCTATAAGAATCAAAATTGATATACAAATTACAGCAACGATAGCAGCCAAACCAGACATCTTGTAAGAACAGCAGTCAGGAACTCAACATATACAAAAGTTGTGAAAAATACTTTTTATTTTAGGCACATTACCTTTATTATTTTCCTTAAAATGTATTTCCTGTAATGTATTTTGACCATGTTTTCACTCTTTTTTTTTTCTCTCCCCTTTTGAATTATAGCAAACTCAATCCAGTGTAGGTTTAGTAAAGATCCCCAATCAGTAGGCTTCCATTTGGTCCTATTGATAGTATCACTTGCTCTACAGAAGCTTTGCAGTCCCATTTTTAATGGGTCCCATTTAAATGAATTTCCAAATGTCTCTTCTATTGGTTTTAGTATATTTAGTTTATGTTAAGGTCTTTGATCCTATGGACTCGAGTTTAGTGGATGGTGACAAATATGGATATATTTGCATTTTCTAGATGCAGACATCTAGTTAGATCAGTACCATTTGTCAAAGATAATTTCTTTTTTCTATTGTATGGTTTTGGCTTCTTTAACAAAAATCAAGTGTTTCTAGGTATGTGAATTATTTCTGTGTTTTTGATCCAATTCCATTGACCAACCAGTCTGTTTCTATACCAATGCCATACAGTTTTCTATCACTATTGTTTTGTAGTACAGATTGAGATTAAAGATGGTATACCTCCAGAAGTTCATATATTATACAGGAATATTTTAGCTATCCTGGGGTTTGTTTGTTTGTTTGTTTTTCTATGTAACTCTGAGAATTGCTCTTACAAGTTCTGTAAAAAATGTGTTGGAATTTTGATGGGAATTATATTGAATCTGTAGATTGCTTTTGGTAAAATGGCCATTTTCACTATCTTAATCCAACTGATCCATGACTGAGAGGTAAATCAAGAAGTTAGACTCCAACAAACTAAATAATCCAATTAAAAATGGGATTCAGAGCTAAATAGATAATTGTCAACAGAAGAATCTCAAATTGCCAAGGAAGGAGCACCTAAAAAAAATAATAACATCCCTCCTCATCAGGGAAATGAAAATGAAAATGACTCTGAGATTCCTCCTTATACCTATCAGAATGTCTAAGATGAAATACTCAAGTGACAGCATATGCTTGTGGAAGATGTGGAGAAAGGGGAACACTCCTCCATTGCTTGCAGGATTACAAACCATTATATCCACTCTGGAAATTAACCTGGCAGTTTGTCAAGAATTAAAAAAAAAACAAATAAACGAAGTAAATAACAAACAAATCTCATTAAAACAGAACCACCATATGATCCTGCAGTCCAATATATTGGAACATAAACGAATACAAAAAATACACTGTTTAAAAAAATTGTCTTTTCCTTTTAAAGAGCTGCTTGTAATAGCCCAAATATTTCTGAATACCCATTAAAATTGACGCAATACCATAATAGTACATAATTTTTTGTATTTTATGTATCATTTGAAACTAAAGAAAAGGAAATAAATGTAAAAAACATTATAGTTTTTCAAATGGAATTATATCCTAACCAAAACCATGCGGAATACAGCATGTGAATGTAAGTAAAAGGTAAACATTAAGATATATTGTTTGTTTTTCTAAATCAAAAACAAGTCTAATTTTAAATTAGTATAAATTATTGTTTCCAAATATTTGTTTGAGATAAAAATAACAAAAATGCTATATAAAAACTATAGGTTAATTTTAAAAAAATTTAAACAAATAAAACAATTATCATGTGTTAAGTATGTGTCCTTTCCTGAGAAGACATGAGCTAAAATCAATTCACCACTTATCACAGGTAGAATTATGATAACAGATCAGAGAAATGAGTCCACCCAAGTCTAGCTTTATAAACTAAGTTTCTTATATTTTGGGTGTTCTTTACAGAAGCAATGATAAGTTACATGTGCAAGGATGACTGAAATTCTGCTCTTCATCTGATGGTGACTTCTGAAAGTTGCAATGCTTGAGTGCCTGTTATAGTTGATAGGAAGTCAATTTTAACCTCATTAATTATTTAATATATTTTTAAACCTTGCTGACGTCTCATGAATCATCCCAATTTCTGAGCATTATCATTTTATTTACGCTTTAAGTCTGTAGAAATACCTTCTTTCTTCTACAAGGAAACGTTTCAGTTTAGAAGGAATATCTAGGCAAAAGCGTTATATAGATGAAAAGGAAGATTTACAAAAAAAAATTGATGAACTAAATACAAATGCAAAGACTATATTATGACAATCAAAACAGTTTTCAAAAATGTGCATCACAAAAGAGAGCTATTAGAACACACTGAAAGAATTCATACTAATTTCAAAATAGTTTAGAAAACTCCCAGCATTAATGTTTAAGGTTTGTAGTAAGTGGCTATTTAGATGGTTGCATGGTCGTGCTTGCCCTCCTAAAATATGGATTCATTTTTAGATATTAATCAATGTGAGTCTTAGTTTTCTTTTGTCTCAGTGAAGACAGTAACTAGCAAACAATATTCACAAAAAATTCTGTAGCACTAGGTGGGAGTAGGTGATAGATATAGCACATCTCTGATAGGAATCTATTAATAATTCAGTTTCTGTACACCTCTCAGTGTGACAGCAGCTTTTAATAAATGCTCTAGTGTACTCTCTGTGGTATGTTTTGCACTAAATTCCCTCCACAAAGGAATAAACCTGAGAGAATAAAATAGTGTGTTCCTTTGTTGAATAGTTCAAGTAAAGAGTTATTGAACCATTTTTCTCTCTAAGACAGGAATAGATTTGGTTTATACTATTCTACATTTTTATGGTGAGTAAGACTTTGCTTTGTTTTTTAACATTTTTCCTTTTCTTATGTGTATATCCATTGATAGTTTATGAGAAAGCCCAAGAAGAGAGGTAACAATTTCATTGAGAAAATTGCATGGAATGACGTACATTCCTTTAGCAAATATCTGGTCCTTATGAGGATCATTCTAATGGTTTAGGTCTTGTTCCAAAACAATAATTTTCATGAAATTTTCCTTCTATGAGGCTCTATTTCACATTCATTAACATATACATAAAACATACTTAACTTACTTTATACTTAATGTTATACTTAATGTTAAATCTGTTCTCATCATTCTTTCTTCCTTAGAGATGAGAATTATAGAGAGTTAGTAGCTATTGGTCTTTTTAGAATCAGATCAGAATAATATTTCACTCTAATCTTGGGCCTCATTATTTCCTTTTCTTCAGGTGATTTTTTTCTTTTCCATATTCTGCTTTTAAATACTGATTTTGATTCTCATTGCTTCATGTTAAAGAGAGTCAGTTACAGCAAAGAGTTTCTATTGAACATTTATTAACACATTTTATGATGAAGAAAATAATGAGAGTTTATTAGAGGCAATTTTTCAGGACTACATCATGAGTTTTGAAATGGAGTGTATGAAACACAAAAATAAAGACTAATAACAGAACAAAGGAAGCAAAACTAATTAATGTTTAAAAACAATGGGGAAAGCAGGAAATTAAGGAATACTATGTTCAAATTCTGGAGTATGAAAGGAGGATAAAAAAGAAAACTCTAAGAATATTTTAAGATCACATACAGTTTATACAGACTGTGAAAGCAACCAAAAGACTTATTCAAGCTCATGTTAAGCAAAATTTCAGCCCTGAAGGTGGAGAGGTGGTTGTTTACATTTCTTTAAGTGTGTGGACTCTGAGAAATAAAAATATGCTCCAGTGAAGTATATAACCAGCTTTAGTCAGACATGATAAATTTAAAGACAAATGAAAACAATGACTTCATGAAATTCACAGGCAAATAGATGGAACTAGAAAATATCATCCTGAGTGAGGCGACCCAGCCCCAAAAGCACACACATGGTATGTACTCACTGATAAGTGAATATTAGGCAAAAAGCTTAGAATATCCATGATACAACTGACAGAACATATAAGAATCAAGAAGAAGGAAGACTCTAATGTAGATGTTTCAGTTTTTCTTAGAAGGGAGAGCAAAATATTCACTGGAGGTAGAGGGTGGGAGGGACATGAGAGGAAGAAGGGAAGAGGAAGGGAAATTGGGTCAGGATCAACTATGGGAGGAGAAGGGGATGATATACTGAAGGTCAGGAAATTGAACAGAGGTTTTTAGAAATGGGGAATGGGGAGCTGGGTGTAGCCACTAGAAAGACTGAGATGCCAGGAAAGCAAGAGGCTCTCAGGATCCAATGGAAGACGAGATTAGCTGAAACGCCTAGCAAAAAGAAGGTAGAACCTTTAGAGAATATAGCCAGACTTTAGGCAAGGTCTGTGATTGGAGGATAGGGCCACCCACTCATCTCCAAATTTTTAACCCAGAATTGCTCCTGTCTAAAGTAAATACAGAAACAAATTGTGGACCAGAAACTGTAGGAAAGGCCATCCGCAGACCGCCCCACCTGGGGATCCATCCCATATAAAGACACCAAACCCAGACCCTATTTCTGATTCCAAGAAGTGCTTGCTGACAGGAGCCTGATATAGCTGTTCTCCAAGAGACTTTACCAGAGGTGAGGATGCTGACAGCCAACCATTAGACTGAGCATGGGGACCCCAATGCTGGACGTAAGGAAAGGACTGAAAGAGCTGA
Source organism: Rattus rattus (assembly GCF_011064425.1). Taxonomy (NCBI): domain Eukaryota; kingdom Metazoa; phylum Chordata; class Mammalia; order Rodentia; family Muridae; genus Rattus; species Rattus rattus. The sequence goes on along the minus strand of NC_046164.1, from coordinate 45,408,302 downwards.
AGCGGCTTGCAATCCCATAAGAAAAACAACAATATCAATAATCCAGATCCCCCAAAACTCCCAGGGACAAAACCACTAACCAAAACGATATATGGGGGGACCCATGTCTCCTGCTGGATATGTAGCAGAGCATTGCCTTATCTGGGATTAATAGGAGGGGAAACCCTTGGTCATGTGGTAGCTTGATGACCCGGGTAGGGGAATGCTAGTGCTAATATTTTTTTCACATATAATCTTTACAAGTGAGAGATCAGGAAAAAAATAATACAGTTTACTCTTTTGCAAATTTATTATTTATTTTAAAATGCTTTTAATTAGCCAGTAAGTAAAACATATGGATATTAGGATCAATTAAATGAGGTTTCCATGTCCATCAAATTTGCAGGAATAAGTTCTACTTTTCAACTGGTATTTGACTTGGGGGAATATTTTGAAAGTAGGATTTTGTAGAGTTGATGAAATGAATCAAACCACACATGAATGTTGTTAATGCTGCAAAGAATTACAGCCTACACAAGACAAATACAGCAACTTTCATATGAAAGAAAGAATTTATTACTTACCAAATTGAATTGAAGCTATACTAAAGACAGAAGAGGGAAGAACTGGGAGTTTTAAATAAAATTTTGCATGTTTTAAAGTTGAATTCTAAATCTATGAATATAGATGTGTCACAGAAGTTGTGACTGTATAGATACAGAACAAAGAGCTAGTATGAAAAGTACTTCAAAATTAAGACATGCACAATTTAAAAAGTCAATTAAATAGTAATTTACAATAAACTACTACATACAAGAAAAAAATATATATATAACTAGTCGGTTAGATAAGGTTGGCACTCAGTGAAGGAAGTTGACACAATATTAGAAACTGCTAAAAAGTTAAATCATCAAATAAACATTCCAAATACCATTTTAATGTCATATATATATATACACATAAATATATGTTAGAGAAAATTTGTTGTGTGAAAATATGAAAAATGTGTTATAAATATATTAAACTTCTTAAAATATTGCTCAAACAGGAGTACCAAATAGAATGGGAGTACAAAATGGAATGGGATTAGAATAGTTTAGTTTTAAACTTGAAATAAACCTGTGAGTTAGTTGCAAGACCATTGTGTTGGTGGTATCAGAAATGACTAATTTACATCGAAGAAACAAGACAGATCCATGAACTTGTTTCCACTAAACCCATTTATCAAAGTAATACTTAAAAATGTATGCTGATACTTAAACTACCTAGGTTATAATGACTGAGATGAGCTTGTGAGATAAACAAGTAATATAAAATAGACTCGTTCAATAGGAGAATCAAAGCACTAGAAACATAATGTCTAATTTCACATATAAATAAAAATATTAAAATCATACAGACAATGATAGAATATCCATGACTTAGAAGCTAAGACATCTAGAAATGGTGAGAAGTAAATATGGAGCTGCCAGATTATATTTGCATCAGGGAGCAGTGTGATAGAGCTTTATAGGTTTAGTGTTATAATCATCTAGATAAAGTTCAAAGGCAATCATTGTTTGTTGTGTGACCACAGTGTGGAACTGAATCTGTTGATGTACGATAGCTTCTTCTTGAAGCTGAAAGGTATGCTTTTATAGTAACATATTCCTTAAAATTGTTTTTTTTTAAGATATTGACCCTTGTGGGAAAAACTGGAAGAAACTGAGGATAGGATGACCCTATAAGAAGAGCAGCAGTCTCAACTAACCTGGACCACCAAGATTTCTCAGACACTGAGTCACCAACCAGGCAGCACACACCAGCTGATATGAGTTCCTCAACAAACATACAGCAGAGGATTCCTGGGTCTTGACTCAGTGAAAGACGATACACCTAACTCTCAAGAAACTTGAGGGCCCAGGGAGTGGGGAGGTGTGGTGAGGTGGAGTGGGGAGTAGAAACATCTTCTTGGAGACACAGTGGGGTTGGGAGGAGGTATGGGATGTAGAACAGTCAGAGGTCAGACTGGAGGAAGAGAAAGACTTGACCATAAAAAAATAGATTTAAGAATTTAAAAAAAATGTTTCTTTGTTTTCTTTCTCTTTTCCTTTTTTCTGTAAGGCAAATACACTATATGCTGAATAAGATCAATACTTATTTATTTTCCTACAGAGCACAGTCTATTACTCTTGACTATGATTATTTTAGGTGGTACAGAATTTGATAATTCTGAGTATATACATTCAAATTCCGAAAACACTATAACATGGATAGAAATGGACATACTCTAAGCATCACTTCAAAGAAGAGAAAAATAATAATAGCAAAGAGAAAAGTATGGGTTGGAATAATATTATGTGGCAGGTTGTTAGCAATTCTGATTATATCATGATTTTCTAAAATTACAAATTCAGGTACCACTTCACAATGAGATAACTTATATTTTAATGAAAGCTTTGGTGCCATTGGGTATCAGCACACAGAATGGGACTCATTAAGATGCTGACAAGTTGAACTTTAAAATAGTAGTAGAGAACATATGCAAAGCCCAGTGACACATCATCACTTTTACAGGGAGATAATCTGCTCTGAAATTAAACTGACCCCAATTTAAGGGTGTGGATGGGGATAGGAATAGGAGGGATCAGATGTGTGAATGGACTTCTGAGAGAAACATCTGAAAGTATAGGGGGAGGGCCATTTTAGGGTAGGGTAGAAACCTAATGCAATGGAAACTCCTAGGAATCTACGAGTGTGGATGGAAGTTGAAACTGGCCTTCTTCACTAAAAGAACAAGAATTCCACTGGAATGATTGACTACCTACCCAGTCATAAAATCCTTCAACTTACAACATGTCCTGTTTTCCAGATGTGCTGGGGCAATATGGGGATCTTAAAATTATTCAAAACATGTAGGAGTGGCCAAGCAGTGATTGGTCCAACTTGAAACCCATGATATAAGAGCAAGCCCAAGCCTGATACTACATGGAGGGCCAGGAACCTGTTGAGATTTGTTCTGTTGCTGCATATTTTAATGCAGAGCTCTGATTTCTCCTGATGAGAAGATCCTCAGGGATGAAGAGATATTTTCATACATAAAATGATGCTATGTAACTTTGCTTCTAAATTTAAAATTTTATGTTCACCAAAGATGCCTATAAACTATAGCCAGGCAGAGAGAGGTAAGCAATGCCAGGTTTGGGATAGAGACCAGGGCAAAGAAAATAAGGAAGCAAGAGAGAAGACACCATGGACTAGGTGGATTGTTAGAGCATGTACCTGTGGGCCAAACAGTTGGTGTAGAGCAGTCCATGGCAAGGTATCTTGGAGTTATTGACAAGGAAATGGACAAAATAGCCTACAGTATTAATACCTGCCCATCTCTAGTGCTTTTAAGGCATATTATAAATATTGTGTCTTTTATTTGGGAACTAAATGATCAAGGTAAATGGAAACTTCCAATTAATTTTAACTACAACAGAACCAGGGTCTGGACAGCCTAGAGATCCTAGGATAAAATCAAGCACAACTGTCAGAATAAACAAAAACAGCAATTAAATGATTCTTAATTATATGTTGCTACACTTGCAGTCAAGAACCTCGCCTCATTGGCAGCAGAATGGCTTTATCCAGCAACTGAGAGAAGCAGATGCAGAGACCCACAGCCAAATATTAGGCAAAGATTTGAGAATCTGGCAGGAGCAGGGGGTGTTAATACTTGGAGAAGCCAGATTGGTTGAAGATATAACAAAACAATGTCCCACAAAATGAACAAACCAGGGCTCATAGGGACTTGCAGAGACTAAATTAATAATAAGGCAGCTTGCATGGTTCTGACCTAGATCATCTGCATAGGTGTTAAGGTTGTTCAGTCTAGTGTCTTGGGAGACTACAAACCCTAGTAATGCGAGGATGTTTCTTACTCTTGTGCCTGTATTGGCGACCCTCTTTCTTCTACTGGCTTACCTTATACCATGTCTAGTTTATATCTCTAGGAGGATTACCATTTTCTAAAGTAAAAACAGGAGTGATAGATATGGGGAGACAGGAGGTGGGAAGGGACTGGGAAGAGAAGCTGGAGGGGAAAGTGTGGTAGTGATGTAACATAGAAGGAAGAGAAGAAAAGAATAAATAAAGGGTACATTTCTTACATAACTAAAGAAGAGAACAAGGCAATAGGAGATCTTGAGATTGTTCAAAGATCAATGATGAATAGAGGTTAGATCATATTTTACATTTACTATACTTATTTGTGATATATAGTAAAGTCCTTAAAATTCATAAATTTATTGTTTTTTCTTGATGCTTACATTTTATATTCTTATTGTTTTATTTACATTTAAAATTTAATACCTCATTCAAGTGGCAAACATCTCATTAAAAAATATTTGTCATAAGCTCAAAAGTTACAATGGTCTTCATTCTCACTTGTATTCTTCTGGTGTGAGAGCTTAGCTCTGTTTTGGAAAGAGACTTAAGGAAAGCAGCAACCACATGCTGGGTTAAGATTTCCCTTTTCAGAAAATTAACTAATAATTGAATTCCTAAATCTCTGTGTTTATGAAACAGAAGCAAGCATTTTATATTTTAGTGTAACCTGCAACTTGCCACTCTAACATGAAAATAATTGGATAAGATTAATGCACAGAAATTAGACAAGCAGATTTTATTGGAAATGTTCTTAATACCCTGCTTTAAAGGTACTTCCAGTGTTATACTAGTGATTTTCTTGAATCAATGATTAAAGCATGCTATAAAGAAATGCCATTTATGTCCAGCAAACTGAGCGAAGTGCATCTAAATGCAGTAATGAAAAATACATATTAAATAATGATCAAAGCAACCCCACCTATTATTGCAAAGAAAACAAGTATACTGATGCTAAATGAAAATATGTTTGTATTAAGAGTTTTGTTGCTATGATAAAATAACCAAATTAAGTACCTTATAAAAAGGAAGGAGTTTTGGGTTCTTATTTGCCATAGTTTTAGTCTATAGTTTAGTTTTAGTTTGTTTAGTTTGTTGCTTTACTGGACTGCTTTTAGACATTTTATAGTAGAACATTATGGAAGATGCATGTGATAATGGTCAGAAAAATGAAGGGAGCAAAGAACATCTTAAGTAGCTCAACTTGCCATCTTCTACCAGATCTTATATACATAACATTCCATTGCACCTCACTGACAGATAGGAAAAAAAAAGCTGTAACAGAGGAAACTTTGGAGTACATACTCTGGAGCTGAAAATTGTGTTAACAGGGAACGACAAAGTAGCGCAATGAAATAAATCTAGCACAATTAATAATATCTAACATGCAACAGCAAATGCTGATGGAAATTCATAGCAGCAGGGATTGTCTCCTGTGCTAGCATCCACCTGAAATCATTGCTGTCAATATTTGCAAACTATCAAGTCATCCTTATAAGGTGAAGTAAAAATAAACAAATAAACATGCAAATAACTGTTAGGTATACTCATTAAATATAATTCTTCCTAAGAAATCATAATTAGTTGCCTGGAAAGTCACAAAGAAATATTAATTACATATGGCCAAGTGGAAAAACCCCAACCTGAAAAGTGATGGCCTTTGATGATAGTTGCACACCTTCTGAAAATTTAGAATTATAAAAAGAGTTAGTGTTTTCTAGAATTTCCATAGTGGAGGTAAGAGATGAATTAGCAAAGCAAGCTGAACTTGTAGGGTAATGATGTTACTTTGTATGACATCACTACATACTCAAACACCCAAGATAGACAACACACAGACCAAAACCTAAATTACCCATGAAATTTAGTTGAAAATCACGTGTTAATATTTTCCCATTAGTCAATATTGTTTGTACACTGTTTCAAGATGTTAATAGATAAAACTGGACCATAATTAGAGTGATAAGATGTTTATGTATCCATCCAACTGGGGACCCTGCCTATCCACTGGATATTGTCTCTACAGTTTCTATATCCCCAAAAATATTAATCCAGAATTCCTCCTTTCAAAAGGAATTGCAGGGACAAAGAGTGGAGCAGAAACTGGAGGAAAGGTCATCCAGAGACTGCGGCACCTAGAGAATCATCCCATCTGCACACACCAAATCCAGACACTATTACTGATGCCAAGAAGTGCTTACTGACAGGAGCCTGGTATCGCTGTCCCGAGAGGCTCTGCCACAGCATGACAAATACAGATGAGGATGCTCGTAGCCAACCATCGGACTGAACATGGGGACCCCAATGGAGAAGTTCGTACAAGGACTCTAGGAACCAAAGGGGTTTGCAACCCCTAGGAAGAGCAACAATATCAACCAACCAGACCCACCAAAGCTCCCAGGGTCTAAACCACCAACCAAAAACAAGACATGTGGGGTCCCATGGTTCCAGCTGGTTATGTAGTAGCAGAGGATGGCCTTATCTGGCATCACTAGAAGCAGAGCCCCTTTGTCATGTGGAGGCTTGATGACTGAGTGTATGGGAAATGCTAGGATGCTGGGACAGGATTTGATGGGCAGGTAGGGGAGCACATTCATAGAGGTAGAGGGAGGAGGAGGGAATATGGATACTGTGCAGGAGAATCTGGGGAAGGGGTGTAACATTTGAAATGGAAATAAAATAACCAATGAAAATGAAAGAAAAAATGTGCATGTACACTCTGTATTTCTCACTCAGACCCTCTATGAACTAAACATTTTTATTATCAAAAATGACAGAAGTCAAGTTTTCCTTTTAAAAAGGAGAACAGATGGGTTTGTGTTTGTTTTTTGTTTGTTTTGTTTTGTTTCCAATAATTCTGTGAATTGTTATTATTTCAGTCCATAAAGACACATCAGGAACTGAATATATCCATGTTTCTGGATGGTTTTATTGAACATGTGACTATAGGATGAAGTGTTTGAACTGATTTAAAAGACAGTGGAAAATGAGCAGATGTGAGCAATGGTCACTGTTGCAACAGCAATAAGCATCCAGGCAGTATGCTTCTAGTGATGAATTTTAGGATATACACAGCTCCCAAAATGATTCTTTCCTTTAATTATTAGAATATTTCCATAGTTCACAGTTAGAGTATCTCAAGTAAGTGTTAAAACTAACAAAGTACTTTTTTGTCATAGTAATACAACTATTTATCAGAAGAAATTCTTAGGTGAGAGAAACCAATTATTATATTTAATAATAAAACAAGACTGTATTAGTATATCAAATCACATTCACTTGGCTCTCTAGGATGCTATAAGTATGCAGGACCTGGGGACTGTCCTCAAAGAAGTGGATCTGTCATGGGGAATATGAGTTAGAGAACTACTAAGACTTTATAAATATGGTTATATAAAATATTGAATCTAATTAAACAGCCAAACAAAATTTGTAATATATATCACTGTATATTGATATAGGTATAAATCTAAAATGTCAAAGTTTATATCACATTCTAATAAAAAGGCACATATATGTATAGATATCTATAAATATTTGGACATGTATGTATTGCTGAGTAGAAATAGCTCTGTAAATATGCATGTGTCATTGCGTATTTAATTATTAACATCAATAATTCTCCTTTTAGATTCTCACAATGTTAATGAAGAATTCACTACCTTTACCTTAAGAGTTAAAGGTTATGTAATTCTACTCATTTCAAAATAGCTATTTCTGATGACCAGATGGGCATCTAATGGGGTCTCGAGCAAATGAGTCATTTATATTGATAAGACTCACCTCCTTGTATCTTCCTGAATGATCTGCAAACCAGCTCTTCTCTGTATTTAAGTTTTCATATTCTTAGACGTAGTTTGAGTCAACATTATAAATTGATGAACAATTAGTGGATTTTAATACAACTATTTATCAACCTTAATTGCCTGAGTTTAAGGAATGATTTTTTCTTATAAGTTGTAAAATGCCTTTTTATATCTAATTTTGTGAAGTTATTGAATGAAATCCCCTATTAATTAATGTACTGAGCTCTCAACACTGACTGGGGTGCTTTTATATACTTAGCTTTTTAAACTGTCCACATCTCTATGTTCATAACTCTTTTGTTTATCATAACATGTCAGGAAATTCTTATTATCAGGACTAGAGTCACAACAATTGCATTTGCATTTTAGTTTAAACATATATTGAACCTTGTTTAAGTGATTACTGAAATTTAGGTGCTCCTTCATAGATTTATATAAAAAATACTATATGTTGCAGTAACCACTCCAACCTGAATAAACCTGTGCAAAGAAAACACAACTTGATTAATATGAATACAAGCTTGTGCCTAGATTGGGCAGATCTACCACTACACTACTCTATTCCCCTGCTGTGAAATCCCTTATAACTTGCTGTTTCTCCATGCCATGTGCCTCAGCTCCATCATCCTTCCAGCTCTCTCTTCAACCCCCTCTCTCTCCCATTCTTCTGCTCTACCTTCCCTTCCCCTGCCCAAGCACCAGCTTTCACCTTTATTTTACAAGTTAAAATGGGGAGAAAGTTCTGATGAAATCAACTGAGTCTTCAGTACAGGACTAGGCAGCGATTCTTGGGGCGGCAGAATTAGCATCAAATATAGACAACTCCAGGGCAAACCACAACAACTATATGCAAAGAAAAATGCATATAGCATCTATCTACCAGAATCCTGCTATGAAATACCATATTAACAAACATTTATAATATAAATTGTAACTACTATCAAATGCAATTCATTACCTTAGTATGACTTACAGGGAAGAATTATTCATCTTGTTTGATAGAAGTGCAGGGACTTCCACAATCTCCAGTGTTCTATCTGATTACAGCCACTGTCACTCAAACCTGACACAAATTGATATTCATCCATCAAGAACTTATAGCTCCTACATACTGACAAATTATTTCTAACTTTACAGAAACCTATGAAGGATAGGAATATCGTTGATGTCTATGAAAAAAATATTATGGCAGTGGTGGAACAGCATCATTCTTTTCTAAAAAGTCCTTTCTTTCCTAAGCCAAGAGAATAACAAAAATTACATGCCCCCCACACCAAAAAATAAATCTCATTGGGCCTGTCTAATATTCTACATTGTTTTCATGAAGATAAAACTACAGTAGGATATTTATAGAATATATAATAATAAGAAACAAATCAAATTGCATCTTTCTGACTATTGACTAGGAAGATAACATAGCTTTAAAGAAAAATGTAGATGTTTTAGCAAATAATTTTGAGGCTTTTTATCTATACTTTTGCTTGTTTGTAAAAAGTTTTTACTAACATAGCCATTTTTTCCTAAAATACTGATATTATTCCTGAGTTTTAATAAATGTGCCTAAATTCTATCATTTTGTTACTCTTCACTCATTGAATAGCTTCTGAAAGGTTGTGGATCAAATACAGTTTCTTGAGTGTACTACCTCTATTTCTATAGATATCAAAATAGATGCCTCAAGTAGGAAAAAATAGGTAGATGCAAATTTATTTACTCTTTCCCTCCTATACTTCTAAGTGTTCATTTCTGCCCACAGTCAATTTTTCAATCAGTATTATTATTAACTTTTTAAAGATATATTTATTTTTATGTGTTTTTTTTACCTGAATAAATGTATATGAACCACATATGGTCCTAATGTTCAAGGAAGTTAGAGGAGAGAGGTCAGTCTCCTGAAACTAGTATTACAGGTGATGTTAAGCCACCATGTCGGTGGTAAGATATGAACATGGAACTTCTGTGCTAGCAAAGTGATAATAAGTACTGAACATCAATAAGCCAGTTACTATGTGAAAAATCAATGACCTAGATACTGGCATTTGACACATTACCATAAAAAAGATAACTTTTTTCCAACCGTGATATAGTTTTTAGACCTGGAAGAGTTTCACTAAATGAAGATATGGAATTCACTAACTTCACTTAATCTGACTTGTTTTATTTGATAATAATGTGTGAAAACAAGTGTTACCTTGATCACATTTTCTTTGGTATGTTTTGAACATAAACTATCCATGATATACGTGCCACAAATAATAGTGAGAAACTTCAGCACCCCACTCTCATCAATGGACAGATTATGAAACAGAAATTAAACAGAGGCATACAGAAACTAACAGAAGCTATGAAACAAAGGGACTTAACAAATATTTATAGAACATTCCATCCTAAAACAAAAGGTTATACCATCTTCTCTGCACCTCATGGTACCTTCTCCACAAAATATATAATCAACCACAAAACAGGCCTCAACAGATATAAGAAGATTAAAATAATCCCATGCATTTTATCAGATCATCATGGACTGTGGCTGGTCTTCAATAATAATAAATACAACAGTAAGGCCCATGCTACACATGAAAGCAGAACAATGTTTTACTCAATGATAACTCAGTCAAGGAAGAAATAAAGAATGAAATTAAAGACTTTTTAGAATTTTGTGAAAATGAAGGCATAACACACCCAAAGTTAAGGGATACAATGAAAGTAGTGCTAAAAGGAAAACTCATAGCTCTGCGTGCATCCCAAAATAAACTAGAGAGAGTGCTCATAAAAGCTCTAGAACAAAAAGAAACAAATATTCCCAAGAGGAGGAGAAGGCAGGAAATAATCAAACAGAGGTCTGAAATCAACCAAGTACAAGCAAAAAACCTATACAAAGAATCAGTAAGACCAGGAGGTGGTTTTTGGAAAAATCAATAAGACAGATAAACCCTTAACCAGAGGGCAGATGAGCAGTACCCAAATTAGTAAAATCATAAATGAAAGGGGAGTCATACCAACAAAAACTAAGGAGATTCAAAAAATCATCAGATCCAGCTACAAAAGCCTATATTGAACAAAACTGGAAAATCTGGATGAAACGGACAATTTCCTAGAAAGATACCAGGTACCAAAGTTAAATCAGTATCAAATAAACCATCTAAACAGTCCAAAAACTCCTAAAGAAATGGAAGCAGTCATTAAAAATTGTCCCAACCAAAAAAGCCCAGGACCAGATGGATTAGGTGAAAAATTCTATAACACCTTAAAAAAAAAGACAAATAATACAAATATTCTTCAAAATATTCCACAAAATAGAAACAGAAGAAACATTACCCAGTTCATTCTATAAAGGCACAATTATGCTTATACCTAAACCACACAAAGACCCAACAATGAAAGAGATATTCAGACCAATCTCCATTATGAACATAAATGCAAAAATACCTAATAAAATTCTTGCAAACAGAATCCAAGAACACATAAAAATGATCATCCGTCATGATCAAGTAGGTTTCATACCAGGGATCCAGGGATGGTTCAATATATGAAAATCCATTAACTTAATCTACTATATAAACAAACTCAAAGAAAAAATACCACATGATCATCTAAGATGCTAACAAAGCACTTGACAACATTCAACACTTCTTTATGTTAAAAGTCTTGGAAAGATCAGTAATTGAAAGACCAAACCTAAACATAGTAAACACAATATATATCAAACCAGTAGCTAACATCAAACTAAATGGAGAGAAACTTGAAACAATCCCACTAATATCAGGGACTAGACAAGGCTGCCCACTCTCTCCCTACCTAATCAATATAGTACTCAAAGTTCTAGCAGAGCAATTAGAAAAGAAAAGGAGTTCAAAGGAATACAAAATTGGAAGGAAAATTTTAAAATATCACGATTTACAGATAATATGGTAGTATAACTATATGACCCAAATGTTCCACCAGTGAACTGCTACAGCTGACAAACAACTTCAGCAATGTGGCTGGATATAAAATTAACTCAATTAAATCAGTACCCTTCACTACTAAAATGATAAATAGACTGAGAAGGAAATTAGGGAAATGACAACATTCACAATAGTCACAAACAATATAAAATACTTTGGTGTGACTTTAAGCAAGCAACTAAAAGATTTGTATCACAACAACTTCAAGTCTCTGAAGAATGAAATCAAAGATCTCAGATGATGGAAAGATCTCATATGCTCATAAATTGACAGGATTAATATAGTAAAAATGGCCATTTTTTCAAAAGTATTCTACATATTCAATGCAACTCCCATCAAACTTCGAATTCACTTCTTCATATAGCTGTAAAGAGCATTTTGAAAAATCATTTGGAATAAGAAAAAAAAGTATAGCAAAAATTATTCTTAACAATAACAAAAATGACACAGGAATCACGATCCCAAACCTCAAGCTCTGTTACAAAGCAATAGTGATAAAAACTGCATGGTATTGGTACAGAGACAGACAGATAGACCAATGGAACAGAATTGAAGAACCAGAAATGAACCCACACACTTATGGTCACTTGATCTTTGACAAAGGAGCTAAAACCATCCAGTGAAAAAAGCATTTTCAACAAATGGTGCTGGTTCAACTGGAGATCAGCATGTAGAAGAAGAATGCAAACTGATCCATTCTTATCACCTCATGCACAGCTCAACTGATAGACGACAAAGAGAAAGTGGGGAAGAGCCTCAAACACATAGGAACAGGGGAAAATTCTCTAAGATCAAGAGTCAACAAATGAGGACCTCGTAAAACTGCAAAGCTTCTGTATGGTAGCAGACATTTTCAACAGGATAAAATGGCAACCATCAGATTTGGAAAAGTTCTTGACCAATCCTACGTGTAATAGAGGACGAATATCCAATATATACAAAGAAAAAATTTAGACTCCAGAGAATCAAATAGCCCAATTAAATATGAGGAAACAGAGCTAAGCAAATAATTCTCGTCTGAAGAATATCAAATGGCAGAGAAGTACCTAAAGAAATGTTCAACATCCTTAGTCATCCGGGAAATGAAAATCAAAACAACCCTGAGATTCCACCTCACATCAGTCAGAATGGCTAAGCACAAAAACTCAGGTGACAACAGATGCTCTCCAGGTGGAATTGCAAGCTGGTACAACCACTCTGGAAATCATTCAGGAGGTTCCTCAGAAAATTTGGCATAGTACTACCTGAGGATTCAGTTATACCACTCTTCACATACCCAGAAGATGCCCCAACATATAACAAGGACACATTCTTCGCTATTTTCATTACAGCCTTATTTATAATAGCCAGAAGGTGGAAAGAACCAGATGTCCTTCAACAGTGGAATGGATACAGAAAATATGGTACATTTATACAATTGGGTTTTACTCAGCTATTAAAAACAATGCCTTCATGAATTCTTAGGCAAATGGATGGAACTAGAAAATTTCACCCTGAGTAAGGCAGCGAAACACAAAAGAACACACGTGGAATGTACTCACTCAAAAGTGGATATTAGCCAAAAAGCTCCAAATACTCAGGATAAAATCCACTTGAAGCTCAGGAAATTGGAAAACCAGAGAATGGATGCTCCAGTCCTTCTTAGAAGGGAGAACAGAATATTCACAGGAAGAAATACAGAGTCAAAAGGTGGAGCAGAGACTGAGGTAAATGTCATCCAGAGACAGCCCCACCCAGGGATCCATCCCATATACTTTCACTAAACCCAGAATATTGTGGATGTGAAAAAGTGCATGCTAACACAACCTGGTATGGCTGTGCCCTGAGAGGATCTGCCAGAGCCTAAGAAATACAGAGTCAGATACTGTTAACTAATCTTTAGTCTGAAAATGGGGCACCCAATGGAGGAGTTAGAAAAAGGACTGAAGGAACTGAAGTCATTTTCAACTTTATAGGAAGAACACCAATATAAACAAACCAGATCCCCCAGAGTTCCCAGAGACTAAACCACCAACCAATGAGTAAACATGGAAGGACCCATGACTCTACCCACATATGTAGCAGAGGATGGCCTTATCAGGCATCAATGAGAGGAGAGGCCCTTGGCCCTCTGGAGGATCAATTCACAGTGTAGGAGAATGCCAGGACAGGGCGATGGGAGGGAGTGGGTGGGTGAGTAGGGAAACACATATAAGGATTCCAGAGAAGAAATTGGGAAAGGGGATAACATTTGAAATGTAAATAAAGAATATATCCAATTTAAAAAAAAGAATAAAAAAGTAGTATATTGTCTGTGGCTTGTGGCTTCTGTTTTTGATGTTAGAGGAATGAACTCCACTGATGAGACATGTCAGCCATAGAAAATTTTATGACATTAAAGTCTACTGTGCTTTTGTTCTATTAAGGTTTAATGTAAATAATGCACTTTTAATTAATTATAGTTTTATAATGCATAAACCAAAAATCTTAAGACTGAAGCAACATGCAGAGACTTGTTTGAGTTTGTACCCTGTCATCCACATCAATATTATGGCTTTCAGTTTAGTATTCTAATTGGACTCTTGAATGTGCAAACATAGTGTCCATCTTTGACTCTTAGGACTTCTCTTAGGTCATTTTCTATGTGTTTGAATTTTCCAACTTTGTTGTAATATTTTTGTGTTATTTTATTTTATTTTGTTTTGTATTTAAAACAAAATAAATCACTAGGATAGAAGTAAAAACTTAACTGTTACTTTTAACTGGTAGAGAGAGAAAAATTAGCTTTCATCTATAGAGTCACTTTGAGTATATTAACCATTCAGGACAGGCCTCATGATCAGGAGTCGTAGACCAACATTTAACTGGATCACACAGGTTTCACTTTGTGAATGTGTGTAGGTGTGTTTGTTTGTTTCTTACGGCTTAGTTGGGTTTTTTTGTTTTTTGTTTTTTTTTTTTTTGATGTTATATTTTGTTTTTCTTTGGTTGGTTGGTTTTGATTCTTTTGGGTGTTTGACTGTTTGTTTAGGTGTAGTTTTCTTGAGTCTTGGTTTGCTTTCCTGGTTTTGGTGTGGAGGTTGTATTATTTGCTTATTTGATTGTTTAAGAAAGATCTTGTAATTCTGTGGGTAACAAGGAGAACAAGATCCAGAAGAACCTGTTGAAGGAGAAGAATATGATTAAAATATATTTAAGTTTAAAAATGTTTTCAAAGTAGGCACTTGAATGGCAGATCACCCGCATTCCAGACACCACCTGGACCAGAAGGGAACCAGTCAACAGTTCCAATGCCAAAATCCCATGGGAGGGAGAGCTAAACCTTCAGAGGGACAGACACGCCTGGGAAGCAAGAAGAGACTACACTCTGCCCACATTTCTGACTCCAGAGGAAAACACCTAATGCCATCTGGGACTCTGGTGCATGGGGGCCCCTGGAAAAGGCAGTGCAGGCCCTCCTGGTTGCTGCCCTCACAGAGAGCTCAAAAACAGCCAACCATGAACAACTTGAGCCACGGGACCACAGGTAAGACCAACTTTTCTCCTCCAAGAAACCTCCATGGTGGCCTCAGGACACAGGCCCACAGGAACAGCTGAAGACCACTAGAGAGGAAAGACTAAAACTCCTGAGAGCAGAACACTCTGTTCCCACAACTGGCTGAAAGAAAACAGGAAAACAGGTCTTCAGGACTCCTGACACACAGGCATATAGGACGGTCTAGCCACTGTCAGAAATAGCAGAACAAGGTAACACCAAAAGCAACCTGATGGCATGTGCAGGAACCCAAGCAACAGAAACCAAGACTACATGGCATCATCAGAGCCCAATTCTCCCAGCAAAGCAAACACTGAATATCCAAACACACCAGAAAAGCAAGATCTATATTTAATATCACATTTGATCATGATGCTGGAGGACTTCAAGAAAGAAATGAAGAGATCCCTTAGAGAAATGCAGGAAAACATACACAAATAAGTAGAAGCCTGTAGAGAGGAATCACAAAAATCCCGGAAAGAATTCCAGGAACACAATCAAACAGGTGTAGGAATTAAGAATGGAAATAGAAGCAATAAAGAAAGAACACAGGGAAACAACCCTGGCTATAGGAAACCAAAGGAAGAGACAAGGAGCCATAGATACAAGCATCACAAACAGAATACAAGAGATAGAAGAGAAAATCTCAGGAGCAGAAGATTCCACAGAAATTGTCAACACAAAGGTCAAAGATAATGTAAAGCTACTGATCCAAAACATACAGGAAATCCAGGACTCAATGAGAAGAACAAAACTAAGGATAATAGGTATAGAAGAGAGTGAAGACTCCCAGCTCAAAAGACAAGAAGTGTCTTCAACAAAATCATAGAAGAAAACTTCACTAACCTAAAGAAAGAGATGCCCATAAACATACAAGAAACTTACAGGACTCCAAATAGATTGGACCAGAAAAGAAACTCCTCCCGTCACATAATAGTCAAAACACCAAATGCACAAAATAAAGAAAGAATATTAAAAGCAGTAAGGGAAAAAGGTCAAGTAACATGTAAAGGCAGACCTATCAGAATCACACCAAAATTCTCACCAGAGACTATGAAAGCCAGAAGATCCTGGACAGATGTCATACAGACCCAAAGAGAACACAAATGCCAGTCCTGGTTACTGTATCCTGCAAAACTCTCAATTAACATAAATGGAGAAACCAAGATATTCCATGACAAAACCAAATTTACATAATATCGTTCTACAAATCCAGCCCTACAAAAGATAATAAATGGTAAAGCCCAACATAAGGAGGAAAGCTACACCCTAGAAAAAGCAAGAAACTAATCGTATTGGCAACAAAACAAAGAGAAGAAAAGCACACAAACATAATCTCACATCCAAATATGAATATAAGAGGAAGCAATATCACTATTCCTTAATATCTCTCAGCATCAATGGTCTTAACTCCCCAATAAAAAGACATAGATTAACAAACTGGATACACAATGATGACCCTGCATTCTGCTGCCTACAAGAAACACACCTCAGAGACAAAGACAGACACTACCTCAGAGTGAATGGCTGGAAAACAACTTTCCAAGCAAATGGTCTGAAGAAGCAAGCTGGAATAGCCATTCTAATATTGAATAAAATCAATTTTCAACTAAAAGTCATCAAAAAAGATAAGGAAGGACACTTCATATTCATCAAAGGAAAAATCCACCAAGATGAAATCTCAATCCTAAATATCTATGCTCCAAATACAAGGGCACTATATACATAAAAGAAACCTTACTAAAGGTCAAATCACACATTGCACCTCACAAAATAATAGTAGGAGATTTCAACACCCCACTCTCATCAATTGAAAGACCATGGAAACAGAAATTAAACAGAGACATACACAGACTAAGAGAAGTCATGAACCAAATGGACTTAACAGATATTTGCAGAACATTCTATCCTAAAACATAAGGATATCCCTTCTTCTTACCACCTCCTGGTACTTTCTCCAAAATTGATCATATAATTGGTCATAAATCAAGCCTCAACAGATAGAGAAAGATAGAAATACTCCCATGTGTCCTATCTGACCACCACGGGCTAAAGCTGGTCTTCAACAACAATAAGGGAAGAACGCCAAAATATACAAAGTTATTGAACAATGCTCTACTCAATGTTAACCTGGTCAAGGAAGAAATAAAGAAAGAAATTAAAGACTTCTTAGAATTTATTGAAAATGAAGGTACAACATACCCAAATTTAAGGGACACAATGAAAGCTGTGCTAAGAGGAAAACTCATAGCTCTGTGCCTGCAGAAAGTAAAAGGAGAGAGCATATATCAGCATCTTGACAGCACACCTAAAAGCTCCAGAACAAAAGGAAGCAAATACACCCAGGAGCAGTAGAAGGCAGGAAATAATCAAACTCAGAACTGAAATCAACCAAGTAGAAACAAAAAGGACCATAGAAAGAATCAACAGAAACAAAAGTTGGTTCTTTGAGAAAAACAACAAGATAGATAAACCCTTAGCCAGACTAATGAGAGGACACAGGGAGGGTGTACAAATTAACAAAATCAGAAATGAAAAGGGAGACGTAACTACAGAATCAGAGGAAATTTAAAAAATCATTAGATCCTACTGCAAAACTATATTCAACAAAACTTGAAAATCTGCAGGAAATGGACAATTTCCTAGACAGATACCAGGTACCGAAGTTAAATCAGGAACAGATAAACCATTTAAATAACCCCATAAATCCTAAAGATATAGAAGCAGTCATTAAAGGTCACCCAAACAAAAAGAGCCCAGGTCCAGACGGTTCAGTGCAGAATTCTATCAGACCTTCATAGAAGACCTCATACCAATACCATCCAAATTATTCCACAAAATTGAAACAGATGGAGAGCTACCGAATTCCTTCTATGAAGCCACAATTACTCTTATAACTAAACCACACAAAGATCCAACAAAGAAAGAGAACTTCAGAGCAATTTTCCTTATGAATATCGACGCAAAAATACTCAATAAAATTCTGGCAAACTAAATCCAAGAGCACATCAAAACAATCATCCATCATTATCAAGTAATCTTCATCCCAGGCATGCAGGGATGGTTTAATATACAGAAAGTCATCCAGGGACTGGAGAGATGGCTCAGTGTGTAAAAGCACTAACTCTTCTTCCAAAGGTCCTGACTACAATCCCAGCAATCACAGGGTGGTTCATGACCATATGTAATGAGATCTGATGCCCTTTTCTGGTGTGTCTGAAGACAGCTAAAGTGTACTCATATATGATAAATAAAAATTTTTTTAAAAAAATTCATCCATCATGATCAAGTAGGGTTCTTTACAGGGATGCTGGGATGGTTTAATATATTGAAAACCATCAACGCAATCCACTATATAAACAAACTGATAGATAAAAACCACGTGATCATTTCATTAGATGCTGAAAAAACATTGGAAAAAATTCAACACCCCTTCATGATAAAAGTCCTGCCAAGAAAAGGAATTCAAGGCACACAGGTTAACAGAGTAAAAGCCATATACAGCAAACCAGTAGCTAATATTAAGCTAAATGGAGAGAAACTTGAAGCAATCCCACAAAAATCAAGGACTAGACAAGGTTGTCCACTCTCTCCCTTCTTATTTAATATAGTTCTCAAAGGCCTAACTATAGAAATCAGACAACAAAAGGATATCAAATTGATACAGATTGGAAAGGAAGAAGTCAAAATATCACTATTTGCAGTTGATAAGATTGTATATTTAAGTGATCCCAAAAGTTCCACCAGAGAAATACTAAACCTGATAAACACCTTCAGCAAATTGGCTGGGTATAAAATTAACTCAAATATATCAGTAGCCTTCCTCTACACAAAAGAGAAACAAGCCGAGAAAGAAATTAGGGAAATGATTCCCTTCATAATAGTCACAAATAATGTAAAATACCTCAGTGTGACTTTAACCATGCAAGCAAAAGATCTGTATGATAAAAACGTCAAGCCTCTGAAGAAAGAAATTGAAGAAGACCTCAAAATATGGAAAGATCTCCCATGCTCATAGATTGGCAGGATTAATATAGTAAAAATGGTCATTTTACCAAAAGCTATCTACAGATTCAATGCTATCCCCATCAAAATACCAATCCAGAGAGTTGGACAGAACAATTTGCAAATTCATCTGGAATAACAAAAAATCCAGGATAGCTAAACCTATCCTCAACAATAAAAGGACTTCTGGGGGAATCACTATCCCTGAACTCAAGCAGTATTACAAAGCAATAGTGATAAAAACTGCATGGTATTGGTACAGAGACAGACAGATAGACCAGTGGAATAGAATTGAAGACCCAGAAATGAACCCACACATATATGGTCACTTGATTTTTGACAAAGAAGCCAAAACATCCAATGGAAAGAAAGATAACATTTTCAGCAAATGGTGCTGGTTCAACTGGAGATCAGCATGTAGAAGAATGCAGATTGATCCATGCTCATCACCCTATAAAATGCTTAAGTCCAAGTAGATCAAGGACCTCCCCATCAAACCAGATACACTCAAACTAATAGAAGAAAAAGTGGGGAAGCATCTCGAATACATGGGCAGTGGAGAAAAATTTCCTGAACAAAACACCAATGGCTTATGTTCTAAGATCAAGAATCAACAAGTGGGATCTCATAAAACTGCAAAGCTTCTGTTAGGAAACGGACACTGTTGTTAGGACAAAATGGTAACCAACAGATTGGGAAAAGATCTTTACCAATCCTACAACAGATAGAGGGCTTTTATCCAAAATATACAAAGAACTCAAGAAGTTAGACCACAGTGAGACAAACAACCCTATTAAAAAATGGGATTCAGAGCTAAACAAAGAATTCACAGCTGAGGAATGCCGAATGACTGAGAAACACCTAAAGAAATGTTCAACATCTTTGGTCATAAGGGAAATGTAAATCAAAACAACCCTGAGATTTTACCTCACACCAGAAAGAATGGTTAAGGTCAAAAACTCAGGTGCCAGCAAATGCTGGCAAGGATGTGGAGAAAGAAGAACACTCCTCCATTGTTGGTGGGATTGCAGACTGGTACAACCATTCTGGAAATCAGTCTGGAGGTTCTTCAGAAAATTGGACATTGAACTACCTGAGGACCCAGCTATGCCTCTCTTGGGCATATACCCTAAAAATGCCCCAACATATAATAAAGACGCATGCTCCACTATGAACATAGCAGCTTTATTTATAATAGCCCGAAGCTGGAAAGAACCTAGATGCCTTCAAAAGAGGAATGGATACAGAAAATGTGGTACATCTACACAATGGAATATTAATCAGCTTTCAAAAACAATGACTTTATGAAATTCATAGGCAAATTGATGGAACTGGAAAATATCATCCTGTGTGAGGTAATCCAATCACAGAAAAGCACACATGTTATGCACTTATTGATAAGTGTCTATTAGCCCAAATGCTTCAATTACCCTAGATGCACAGAACATATGAAACTCAAGAAAGATGACCAAAATGCAAATGCTTCACTCCTTCTTTAAAAGGGGAACAAGAATAACCTTAGCAGGGAATAGGGAGGCATAGTTTAGAACAGAGGCTGAAGGAACACCCATTCAGAGCCTGCCCCACATGTGGCCCATACATATATAGCCATCAAACTAGATAAGATGGATGAAACAAGAAGTGAAGGCCGACGGGAACCGGATGTAGCTCTCTCGTGAGAGACACATCCAGAATACAGCAAATACATAGGCGAATGCCAGCAGCAAACCCCTGAACGAGACCCCTGTTGAAGGAATCAGAGAAAAGACTGGAAGAGCTTGAAGGGGCTTGAGACCCCATATGAACAACAATGCCAACCAACCAGAGATTCCAGGGACTAAGCCACTACCCAAAGACTATACATGGACTGACCCTGGGCTCCAACCTCATAGGCAACAATGAATAGCCTAGTAAGAGCACCAGTGGAAGGGGAAGCCCTTGTTCCTGCCAAGACTGAATCCCCAGTGAACATGATTGTTTGGGGAAGGTTGGTAATGGAGGGAGGATGGGGAGGGGATGCCCATATAGAAGGGGAGGTAAAAGGTTAGGGTAATGTTGGCCAGGAAACTGGGAAAGGGAATGACAGTTGAAATGTAAATAAGAAATACTCAAGTTAGTAATGATAAAAAAATATTTATGTAATACAAAATCAAAATAACCCAAGGACTTTTTTCTATTGTCCTTAGGTTTTATGTGTTACAGACTTCATCTACATTCATGTACCAAAGTATAATAAAGTGAAAATAACAAGAAACTCAACATACTAATTTTGTAAAAGCAGATAATGGGGTAGAACTAGTCCTTTACACAGACCTATTGGATATGTCATAGAGATATAAAAGTTTAGGTAAGTCTGCTTCATTTGAAATGAAAATTTAAAAAGTTATTGTTTGAATTACTGATGCAGTTTCATAGAAGTGAATGTTGATCTCCTCTTGAAGACAGCTTATTCTTTGAATAGAGTATAGGATTTTTAAGCTATTTATTGAAATACATTGCTAAGTTCAAGATCAGAAGAAAGAGATGTGTGTTTGGATAGTTTAAAACTACTTACTAATTTGGAATTTGACTGCTTACTAATCTCTTAGTAATGGATTTCTTCATTTTAAAGATCTACAAAATAATAAGATACATGTCAGTTGATAAAGAGAATTGCCCTAATTATTAATACCATGCTCATTTTTCAAAAATAATTATGATTAATATTAATCTCACCGATAAAGTTCTTGGTTTTTTTTTTGTTTTGTTTTTGTAAAATGAAAAACACATGTATTCTAAGTAAACTGACAGGAAAGTAGTTACAAAAATTTTTTTTAGATTGATTTTGGGAAAATTTCCATTTCTTTAAAGTATCATTGTGATATTGTTTTATAGTTATTACATTAAATGGTGAATTTAAAGTCCTCAGCAAAAGTCAAACATTTGGCTTAATGATCATGTTTTGAATATTCATCAATCCACTACCTAGACAGAGGAAAATTTGCTGTTTTGTGGCACCAATAAAATATAATATCAAAGTGAAAATAACTTTATCTTTTAAGAAAATTAATCACATCAATATAAGTCTTATGGTGGTTTAATAAATTAGTGCTTGTATACTCTGCTTTAAAAACCATGGTTTATTATCGCTGACTTATTGAATTCTGTTCTCTGTTGACTGCTGGATTCCAACCTGTGTAATCTAAAAATCCTTACTTCTCATCAATGTTTGTTGTTGGTAATTTATAAAATAAGTTACAGAAAACAGTTCATCTTTTTTAAATGTTCTTATTAAATTACTTACCTGGGGAGCATTCTAAATATTCTGAAAGTACCCACAGTAATTAATTTCTACTGGATTTATGTTTAAATATATTTTATAATAAGCAAAAATTTTACTTTCTGATTATATAGTAATGATAGAAATACATTTTAGACAATCTTGAATTCCCTAGATATTCTATTATATGGCTTGAAACATTTAATATTTCATGGAAACACAATAATATTGATGTGGCAGGAAAGTAATCTTTCTATATCAAATAAAAACAAAATATTCACTGATATTGAGATTGTTACAAATGTATCTGTTTCCTGGAAGCCATGTGAGGTATTTGAGTAGCATTAATGTACACTATACTCATTCATTATACAAAGAAGCCAAAGGTATTTAAAAAAATACCTTATATTAGTACAGCAATCACTTTATTGGCCTAAGATATTGTTCATTCTTTCTTCTTAATCGAATATATCACTCAAGAAAATGATATACACTGTAAAAGTAATTTCACATAAACTTAAATGTTGTCATGAGGTAAGCATCATTCATTCATGTATGGTTTAATAATTCATTTCTTTAACAATAACATTTTTAGACATGAAATATATCTGATTGATTTAAATGATATTAAAATACTATATCAAAGACTCTAAGTAGTACTTTATCTTTAATAATTCTAGGACTATATTAACTGTTCTAGGACTATGTAAGCAACTGTTTATATTTAAGCAAATTCTATATTAATATATTGTCATCATAGATATTTATGGCACTTATATTATCTTCAGTATCTGCACTTTTCCATATATTGTATGGTATACATAAAACTTGCTGTCATTATTTTGAGCTATATAACTATCTATGTGTATAATGTAGACAACCCAGTTGTCCCACTACAACAAGCCCTGAATACACCTTGAAATCATGAAGCTACCTAAAATCCTATCTCATGAAGAAAATAGAGTCCTTTAAGGAGGATGTAAATAACTCAATGAAAAAAATACAGGAAAACACAGATAAACAAGTAGAAGCTCTTTTGTGTGTGTGTGTGTTCAACTGTATCTTAATTTTTATTTGGGGCAAAAAATAAAAAGCAATTCTGGCTGTCAGACAGGCTTCCCTTTGTGAAGAGACATTTAGTGCGGCAAATTATTACATAAGCATATAAATATGTTGAAGGAATGATTAAGACAGAAGATGTGTTTAGAATTCAATGACATGTTTATATTTCTGAATTTCGGATATGTAACAAGGACCGTGCTAATAAAAGAAAACAAAGTGAAAGGTAAGGGGGAGAAACCTTAAGGAATAAGAAATGATTGATTTTTTTTAACATTATTATTGCTGGTTTTTCAATACTACAAAATCAAACCTTTCAATTTTTTTTTTATCTTTATTAACTTAATATAGGCAAATGGATAGAACTGGAAAATATCATCCTGAGTGAGGTAACTCAATCACAGAAAAACACACATGGTATGCACTCATTGATAAGTGGCTATTAGCCCAAATCTTCAATTACCCTAGATGCACAGAACACATGAAACTCAAGAAGGATGACCAAAATGTGAATGCTTATCTACTTCTTTAAAAGGGGAACAAGAATAACCTTGGCAGGGAATAGGGAGGCAAAGTTTAGAACAGAGGCAGAAGGAACACCCATTCAGAGCCTGCCCCATATGTGGCCCATACATATACAGCCACCAAACTAGATAAGATGGATGAAGCAAAGACTTGCAGGCTGACAGGAACCGGATGTAGCTCTCTCCTGAGAGAATACATAGGGGAATGCCAGCAGCAAACCCCTGAACTGAGAACGGGACCCCTGTTGAAGGAATCAGAGAAAGGACTGGAAGAGCTTGAAGGGGCTCGAGACTCCATATGAACAACAATGCCAACCAACCAGAGCTTCCAGGGGCTAAGCCACTACCCAAAGTCTATACATGGACTGACCCTGGGCTCCAACCTCATAGGTAGCAATGAATAGCCTAGTAAGAGCACCAGTGGAAGGGGAAGCCCTTGGACCTGCCAAGACTGAACACCTAGTGAATATGATTGTTGGGGGGAGGGTGGTAATGGGGGGAGGATGGGGAGGGGAAGCCCATACAGAAGAGGAGAGGGAGGGGTTAGAGGGAGGCTGGCCTGGAAACCGGGAAGGGGAATAATAATTGAAATGTAAGTAAGAGGCTTTTAAGAAACAAATAAATCCCTTAAAGAAATACAAGAAAACACAATCAAACAGGTGAAGGAATTGCATGAAGCAGTAGAATACCTAAAAGTGGAAGTAGAAACAAAAAAGAAAATAGAAATGGAGACAAACCAGGAAATGGAAAAACTAGGAAAGAGATGAGGAACTACAGATATAAGTATCACCAACAGAATATAAGAGATAGAAGAGAGAATCTCAGGTATATAAAATATGGTAGAAGAGATTGGCAAAACAGTGAAAGAAAATTCAAAACATAAAAAACTCCTAACCCAAAACATTCAGGAAATTAAGGACACAATGAAAAGACCAATTCTAAAAATAATTGGAGTAGAGGAAAATGAAGATTCCCAGCTCAAAGAACCTGAAAACATCTTCAACAAAATCAAAGAAAAAAACTGCCCCAACCTAAAGAAAGAGATGAACATAATGGTAAAAGAAGTCTACAGAACTCCAAATAAATGGGACCAGAAAAGAAAACACTATCATCGCCTAATAATCAAAACACTAAACTAACAGAACAATGAAAGAATATTAAAATCTGCAAGAGAAAAAAGTCAAGTAACATAAAAAGGCAGACCTATCAGAATTACACCAGACTTCTTAACAGAGACTATTAAAGCCAGAAGAGCCTGGTAAAAGGTTATACAGACTCTAAGAGAACACAAATGATAGTCCAGACTTCTATACCCAGCAAAACTCTCAATCAACATAGATGGAGAAACTGGAATATTCCAGGACAAAAAACCAAATTCAAACAGTATCTATCTGCTAATCCAGCCCTACAGAAAATCCTAGAAGGAAATCTCCAATAGAAGGAAGATATCTACACCAAAGGAAAGACATTTTACAACAAAGCCAAAAGGAGAAAACCACAAGCCCATAAAAGTACCTACAAGAGTAAATACAACAGGAGCCAACAGTCATGTATCATTAATATCTCTCAACATTAATGGACCCATCTCACTCATTAAAAGTCATATCTTAGCAGGCTGGAAAAGCAAACAATTTTCAGTTTTTGCTGCATACAAATAACACACATTATTAACAAAGACATGCACTATCTCATAGTATCAGGATGGAAAAATTTCTTCGAATCAAATAGTCCCAAGAAACAAGCCTGATTTGCCATCCTAATATCCAATAAAATAAACTTTCAACCAAAAGTTATCAAGCATGATGAGAAAGGACACTTCCTGTTTATCAAAGGGGAATTCTACCAAGAGAAAGTCACAATTTTGAACAACTATGCCTCAAATGCAAGGCATGCACATTTATAAAAGAAACTTCATAAAGCACAAAACACACATTGACCTCCACACAGTGTTAGTGGGAGACTTCAATACCTCACTCTCATCAAAGGACGGGTCGTTGAAACAGAAACTAAACAGACACACACAGTGAAGCTAATAGAGGTTATGAACCAAATGGACTTAACAGATATCTACAGAACATTTTACCCTGAAACAAAAGAGTACACTTTTTTCAGCACCTCATGGTACCTTCTCCAAAATGAACCATATAGTTGGTCAAAAACAACCCTCAACCAATAAAGAAGATTAAAATAATCCCATTTATACTATCAGAACACTGTGGCCTAAGGCTGGCCTTCAATAACAACAAAAGCAACAGAAAACCCACATACATTTGGAAACTGAACAACTCTCTACTCAATTATAATTTGGTCAAGGATAAAATAAGGGAAAAAAACTAAACACTTCCTGAAATTTAATGAAAATATTGACACATCATACCCAAATCTATGGGACACAGTGGAAGCAGTGCTAAGGGGAAAATACATAGTACTAGGTGCATTGGTAAAGAGACTGGAGAGTTCTTACACTAGTAACTTAACAGCACACCTGAGAGCTCTAGAACAAAAAGAAGCAAATTCACCAAAGAAGAGTAGAACGCAGGAACTAGTCAAACTCGGGGCTGAGAACAATACAATGAATCAACAAAACCAAAAGCTGGTTTTTTTAGAGAATCAACAAGATAGATAAACCCCTAGGCAAAAAAACTAAGGGGTCCAGAGGCAGTATCCAAATTAACAAAATCAGAAATGAAAAGGGAGACATAACAACAGAAACAAAGGAAATTCAAAGAATCACCAGATCCTATTACAAAAGCCTACACTCAACAAAACTGGAAAAATCTACATGAAATACATGGTTTTCTAGACAGATACCACTTACCAATGTTAAATCAAGAGCATGTAAACTTTCTAAACATGCCCATATCCCATAAAGAAATAGAAGAAGTCATTAAAATCTTCCAACAAATAAAAGCCCAGGACCAGATGGATAAGTTCAGAATTCTACCAGAAGTTCAAAGACAAACTGATATCAATATTCCTCAAATTATTCCATAAAATAGAAACAGAAGGAAGACAGCCTAGTTCATTCTGTGAAGCCATAATTACTCTGATACCTAAATCATACAAGGAGCAATATTCAATAGAATTCTTGGAAACTGAGTCCATGAACACATCAAAATGATCAAACATAATGATCAAGTAGACTTCATCCCATGTATGCAAGGTTGCTTCAATATATAAAAATCCATTAATGTAATCCACCATATGAGCAAACTCAAGTAAAATAATCACATGATCATCTCCCTAGGTGCAGAAAAAGCATTTTACAGAATAAAACACACCTTCATGTAAACACACCTTCAGGAACTCAAGGGCTATACCTAAACATAATAAAAACGATTTATTGCAAACCAACAGCCAATATCAAATTAAATGGAGAGATAATTGAAGCAATCCCACTAAAATCTGGGACAAAAGAAAAATGCCCACTCGCCCCATATCTATTGAACATATTACTCAAAGTGCTAGCTAGAAAAATAGGACAACAAAAAAAGATCAAGTGGATACAAATTGGCAAAGAATTAAAGGTATCACCATTTGCAGATTATAGGATAATATATGATATATGTGATATAAAAAGTATTCATAAGTGACCCCCAAAAATTCTACCAGAGAACTTCTCCACCTGATAAACAACTTCAGCAAAGTGGACCGATATAAAATTAACCCAAAAAAATCAGTAGTCTTCCTTTATACAAATGGTAAATAGGCTGAGAAAGAAACTAGGGAAACAATTCCCTTCACAATAGACACAGATAATATAAAATATCATTGGGTAACGTATAGGTTGATGTCATTATGCAGGTGAAGGCAGGTACAGGATAGAACAAGGTCTGTCATTGGACAAGAAGGAAGGATGGGTGGGTAAAAAGTTTTGGAGGAGAGGAGATCAGGGCATGAGAAGAGGAGCAGCCAAAAGAACATGGCAGCAGATTTTAAGATTTCTCTCTGCACATCTACAGGTTTGTTATGAGTATTCTTAAAGGATGGATGCATACAGGGCTTTGTATGTCTAGATGAACAAAATATATCTTATGTAGGGTGCAGTTTATATTTTATCAATTGAAGCAGAGGTTATTGTGTGGTGTGTTCTTCTATGTGGCAACTTAATTTAGTTCAAGAGAGTGTATCACCACTGACACACTGGTACCACCACAGAATTGGGATGTATATGCCTGACATGGTGGCAACCTGCCTTGGGAACTAGATGGGTAGAGTGATTACTGCAAGAGTCAGTCTAGCCATCAGGAGTGTGAGATGTGATGGAGCTTAGCAGATGAGACACTTTGTTGACTGAGATGAAAATATCCCAGAGATACTATGTAGCCCTAAGATGCCAGCTCTAGTGCAGGATAAAAGAAACATTTTTAGTTAAAGTGCAACAGTAACTCTAACTAAACACATGAAAGGCCTTTATGAGGAGAACTTCAGGTCCCTCAAGAAAGAAATTGAAGATCTCAGAAAATGGAGAGCTCTCCCATGCTCATGGATTGGCAGGATTGACATAGTAAATATGGCCATCCTACCAAAGGCGATGTACACATTCAATGCAATCCCCATCAAAATTGCAACAGAATTCTTCAAAAAGACATGGAAAAAACATTCTCAAATTTATCTGGAAAGGTAAAAAAAAAAAACCAGACCAGCAAAAACAATTCTTAACATTAAAGAACGGCTAGGGAATCACCATCCCTGACCTCAAGCTCAACTACAGAGAAATAATGATAAAAACTGCATGGTATTTTTACAGAGACAGAGAGGATGATCAATGGAATAGATTTGAAGAACAAGAAACAAAACCACACATTTATGCACACTTGACCTTTGACAAAGAAGCCAAAAATAAACCATGGAAAAAAGAAAGTATCGTCAATAAATGGTACGGGTCGAACTGGCTGTCTGTATGTAGAAAAATGAAAAGAGAACCATATTTGTCATGATGCACAAAGCTCAAGTCCAAGTGGATCAAGAACCTGAACAAGAAACCAGATACACTGAATCTAATAAAAGAGAAAATGGGAAAGAGCCTTGAACTCTTCGGCACAGACAGAAATTTCCTAAAGAGAACTCCAATGGCTCAAGCTCTAAGATCAAGAATTGATAAATGAGATGTCATGAAGCCAGAAAACTTCTGTAAGGCAAAGGACATACTCGATAAGACAAATTGGCATCCTACAAATTGGGAAAAAAAATCTTCATTAACCCCACATCTGATAGATGGTTAATATTCAAAATATATAAAGAACTCAAGAAATTTACCCAACTACTAAACAAACAAACAAACAAAAACAGATAAAAATGAGGTATAGAACTTAACCCGAAAATTCACAATAAAGGAATCTCAAGTAGCTGAGAATCATCTAAAGAAATGTTCAGCAGCTCTCTGCTCCCAAAACCCGTGGGAGAGAGACCTCACCGCCTGGTCAGGTGGGCACTCCTGAGGCTGCAGAGCAGAAGAGACCACCAACTCGGCCCACCCCTTCCCACATCCCTGGCCCAAGAGGAAACTTTATAAGGCCTCTGGGCTCCCGTGAGGGAGGGCCCAGGAGCGGCAGGAGCCCCTGCCTGAGACGCCCCCGCAACCTGAAGGAAACAGACCGGATAAACTTTTCTCTGCACCCAAATCCCCGTGGGAGGGAGAGCTAAACCTTCAGAGAGGCAGACACGCCTGCGAAACCAGAAGAGACTGCTCTCTACACACATTACTGATTCCAGAGGAAACACCGGAGGCCATCTGGAACCCTGGTGCACGGAGGCTCCCGGAAGAGGCGGCGCAGATCTTCCCGTTTGCTGCCACCACAGAGAGCCCGTGGGCAGCACCCCATGAGCGAACTTGAGCCTCGGGACCACAGGTAAGACCAACTTTTCTGCTGCGAGTGACCTGCCTGGTGAACTCAAGACACAGGCCCACAGGAACAGCTGAAGACCTGTAGAGGGGCAAAACTACACACACGAAAGCAGAACACTCTGTCCCCAAAACTGGCTGA
>NC_046164.1:45295750-45378213 GCF_011064425.1 Rattus rattus | reverse complement strand
GGGGAAGGCGGCAATAGGGGAGGGTGGGGAGGAACACCCATAAGGAAGGGGAGGGGAGGGGATGTTTGCCCGGAAACCGGAAAGGAATAACACTGAAAAATGTATATAAGAAATATCTGCTAATAAAAAAAAAGAATATACAACAAAAAAAAAAAGAATGTTCAAAGCTTTTAATGATTAATGAAATGCAAATCAAAATGTCCCTGAGATTCCACTTTACACCAGTCAGAATGGCTAAGATCAACACTTCAGGTGATGACACATGTTGAAAAGGCTGTGGAGAAAAAGAAACATTGCTCTATTGCTGATGGGATTGAAAACTGGTACAAACACTCTGGGAATTTAGAGGTTCATCAGAAAATTGGAAATAGACCTACCTAAAGATCAAGAAATACCACTCTTGGGAATATACCTTAAAGATGCCTCATCATGCCTCAGGGGCATATGTTCCACTATGTTCATAGCAGCTCTTTGTGATAGCTAGAACCTGGAAACAACCCAGATATCCCATGACAAAAAATGGATATAGAAAATGTGTTTCATTTACACATTGGAATACTACTCCCCTATTAAGAATGAGAACATCCTGAGTTTTGCAGGCAAATGGACAGAACTAGAAAATGTCATCCTGAGTGAGGTAACTCAGATCCAAAAATATATGCACGTATGTTCTCACTAATAAGTGGATATTAGCCATAAATAAATAAATAAATACATAAGTACATAAATACATAAATACATAAATACAGAATACTCTAGATACAGCCCACAGAACTCAAAAAGGTCAGCAAGCTGAAGAGCCCAAATGAGGATGTCTCAGTTCCACTTGAGAGTGGGAAGAAAGCAACCACAAGAGGGGAGGAAGTGAGGGACAGGGAAGGGACCAACCATGCATCATGTACCACCTGAGATGACTCCTCCAACACATATACTGCAGAGGACTCTCAGGTTTGGGTTTAGTAGAAGATGCACCTAACCTTCAAAAGATTGGAGGCCTTAGGAAGTTAAGAGTTCTGGTGTGATGGGTAGGGTGGGGACATCCTCGTGGAGATGGGAAGGGTAGTACAGTGTGAGGGGCAGAGAATAGTTATGGAATGTGGAAAAGGGGTGCGGGGAGGGGTAGACCAGGAGGGAATTTAAATCTGGAGTGTAAAAATAAACAAATGAATTCACACTAAATCACACTCAATTTTTTATTTAGTTCTATTTTAAAGATATTATAGAATGTTTTACAAATGGGCAAATTTCTGACAGAGTTTAAATATGGAATTCTTGTGAATTCTCTAAAGAGATTTCCCTGATGTGTTTAATTGCATACCAAATGGGCATGAATTATTCTTAATTGTTCTTCATTGAACTTAGTAACTCTTATATTGTTAAAACATTTTTTTACTGATGAAAGCACTAACAATGTCTCTGACCACAGTAGAATTTCCCTCCCTTGTGACTTTTCCACTGCTGGTAACATTGCAAAATCTAGTCTCCTTTGTCCAGATTTCTTGGATTCTGACTCCTGCTTCCAGACCTGGCATTTTTCAGCCTCTGTATTTTTCTGTTTTTTGGCATTGTTTCCATTTAAGAGAGCTGGGATTTGGCTTGTGTCTCTGATATCTTTGGCTTCTGAAAGAAATCTCGTAACAAACTCATCCAAAAATTCTTACTTTCCATTATTTTGATTAGAAAAATTCATAGTTAGTGGTAAAATAAAAATGTGAGTGTTACTTTTCTGAAGGTAGAAAATGACACCAGATGAAAGCTTAAGGTTTTATTCAGCTTCAGTATCCTAAAATGTTATTCAATTTTGATGCCAAGTGTTATAAATCATGGAGACATTTATCATCTCATTCCAGTAGATCAGCAGAAACCTTAGGGAGAAGCTGTTACATTATTGCAAATTTCCATTGGCTGTTCCATACAAAAACTTTGTCCACTAAAAGACTTTCTTGTTTCCTTTCACAATCAGAAACGCTCTTATTAACTAATGCAAGCTTTGTCTTCTGAAATATGAAAGTGACACTATCATAAAGAATAACTTTTATGGGAAAGTTTTTTTTTATTTATATATAAAAGGACATAATTGAGTGTGTGTGTGTGTATGTGTGTACTAGTAAAATCAAATCCATGTGAATTATCACAAATAAGATATATCATAGAAATAAAAGTAAGAGACATCGTTTAATAGATTTTAATTGTATCAAGAAATTCAGTCATTGGAATAAATAACTACTGTGCAAATATAACATTGTCCATTTTGAACAAGGCCCTGTGTGCTAAGTATTTGCAATTGTCTTATGAAGAATGTTTGGTTTAATAAATCTTTTCATATCACCCAAATTATTATTTCTCATCACCTTAGCATAAATCTTTCTCTTAAAACCATAAATTTTGTCTTCACATTTGCTATGATGTTCTGTATTAAAACATATGAACATCTATATTGTAAATTGGCTGGAATAGGTGCTTAAACTCTAATCTCTATTACACATTTGATATTACTGAATAAATCAAGTGGAAAACTACATGAGATTACATGTATAATAACGAATACCAAATGTTCCAGACAGCATCAGTTCTAAGACTGTGCATCTCGATACATCTGCAAAGCAAGTATATACACTACTAATTTCACCATTTTCTAGATAAGGAAACTGACACTATAGAGCCTAGGTAATGTAGTCAAAATTGTTCTATACAGGTAGTTAGGCAGTGGATACAATGGCACAAGTGGGAAATTCAGAGGAATGATTTATGTATGACTGATCTCTTGTGTACTTTCTAAAAGCATCTCCTGACAAATGAAGAGTTGAACTGCCAATATGTAGGCAGAAAGTAGAAGATGGGACTACAAGGGAGAGATAGAGCTCTGGCAAAGGATAGTCATGGAAAATTCTCAAGGAAGACAAGAGGAAGCAGCAGTCCATACTTCAGAGGGGGTAAAAAATTATGTGGCAAAACTTAGACTAGAATAAATGGGTTAATAAGTTAAGACCTAGTTGGAAATAAGCCTAGATATCAGGGCTAAGCATTTGTAAACAAATATGTCTTTACGTCATTACTCAGAGCTGGGGTGGGTTTAGAATGTCTGTATAGTTATAGTCCCATGTGGTCTCAACACCTAAGTGTTTCCTTTGATATATTTTATGTTGATTTATTTCTCATCAGCTCTACTGAGTTTATTCACAGGTCTCATATTACCTTAGTAGATATTCCAGAGAAATCTGAATTCCCAACATTTCACAATAGCTTTTTTTTTAAATAAAACGGTTTGTGATCAATGAATAGTTGATATGCCATTATAATTAGACATATGCTCCACTTGACTTTGTTTATACATGTTTTAGTTTAAATATCTTACTCTTTCCAATCTTTAGTTTTATCTATGTGTAGAATTAAATGTGTTCTTATGTTTGCTCACAATTGTGTCATTATCTTGAAAGTTTCATGAAGCATTTCTCTTTCACCTAATATGTGTGCAACTATATTATTCATCCTGTACTAATTTTCCTTACTTTTTAATATCTTGCTTTACTTCTTAACTATGCTACTCTTTCCTTTCTATATTGCCTATTATTTATTTTAACCTGTTTCATTACTTACCAATACTCTTTTTTCAGTGTTTTAGTATCATAATTATTGAAATCAAACTTTGTTTCATATTTTTTTAATTTGACTTTCTATTTTGATAGTATTTAAAGACCTTATATTGGTATATTTTTATATTGTTGTGTACAAATATGCAATGTACTTAAGATAATTAAGTTTAAAACAGAAAAGTTGTCTGAGCTCAAGATTCCATGGTTATGGATGGTTACTACTCTTACTTATGGCATCTGCTGGGAAGTAAAAACAGAGAATAAGAGAAAGAGAAGTGCTTAAAGAGTAAATAAACCTTTCAATAACATGCTTCAGTAGACTGACTAGCTTCTCAGTGTCAGTACACCACTGACCTATCAGGAATCTTGACTACACAAGAGTAGAGAAATGTAGCTGAATACAAGCCAGGGAATGTTCATGTTTGCTTTCTGTGCTTCAGGAATGTGTATATAGTATGAGCAGCAGCTTCAAGCAGCTGTTGCCTTGGTTTCCGAGAGTGTATTGATGTACTTTAACCTGAGTTGTGACTCAATCGAATCTCTTTCCACATGATTTGGTCTTCTCTCAGGATATTCTACCACAACTACAGACATACAAATAGAACACTTTCTCAAACACTCTCTATATAAAACAAAGAGATAGATTTTAAATTGGGGAAATACAGGCTTTCACTTTTGACTTTATAAAAAATTTAATATTATATTTTTCTGATATACCCTTAGATATTTCTCTATGTTAAAAAATAATTATTAGCTAAGGGTTTATAATTCATAAAGAGACGTGAAATGAACGATGACCTACAGAAAAAATTGTTAAAGATTCACCTTGGCAATGCCAAGGAGGGTAGAAATATTGCAAATATTGTATTTATAGGAAACTTAGGTTCACTTCTTCCTGATGGGAAAACATATAATAATATATTTTTAAATATATAAAATAAATGTATCCATCTAAAGTTCTGCCTTTTCTGTTAGAATAAGAATTTCTGACTAGATAAAGAAGGCAGCAGGAATATAATGTGTCGTGTAGCATTGCATAAAGGATATGAAGATATTTCTTTTATGTTTTTGAGTTTAGCTGTACTCTAGGTAGCTACACAGTACTATTTGGTGCAGACATGAAGCACACACACACACACACACACACACACACACAAATAGTAGGCAAATGTATGAAATACATCATTTTGATTCATCTCTGTGCTCGTATCTCAATTATTTCTCTTATTCAGCTATGATTTTAAAAAATATCATTTCCTGTTTAGCTAGGGGAAAAATTTTTACTTTCCCAAAGAGAATTACTTTAAGGAATTTTATGGCTTTGTACAAGATTTATAATGCAATGTTAAGCTGAAATATTTTAACTTCAATATCTTATAATTTAGTATAATTTGAGGTGCCCCAAAGCATTGCATAAAGTTTAATAGAGAAGTCTTTATGCCTCATTTCAATTGAATGATTCTAAGCAAGCAAAAATGAGGACTCATTATATGCACTGGTGGAAGCATCTTTTTAAGCTGCAGTTTTGTTTAATTCCTGTCACCTTACACATGACAGCTCCGACAAATAAAGAAACTGAGGATGAATTCATAGGGGATAATTAAGCAGTGCTGATCTTAGGACAGTTGTCTTTTCAATGAAACACTGATTGCATTGTTCATAACAAAACTATCTCTCCATGACAGAACTAATTAGTGACCATCTGAACTTACTTAGCCAAACGAAAAAAGCAATTAAAAACGTCATCATCACTGGATCTCCCATTGAACAGCTGGTTATATTGATAAGCAATACAGCGAATGAAAGCGACTTTAGAACACAATTGAACGTAATCTGCTTCCTGAGTAGTAATTAGAGAGCAATAAGAGAATGTGAGATTATTGTTGAAAAACTGTACTTGCAAGGGAAACAATTTTTAAAATACATTTTTTCTTCCTGAATTGGCATAAGAATACTGTATGGAAACAGTATATAGTCCCTAAAATATTTCATATGCCTTTGGAAGACACATATATCATTATATGACTTATCAACAATTAAAAATCTACCTAATATGAGTTACATTGAGGTGACATTGTAAGTAATTTGCCAGGACAGATGAAAGTTGATTTTCATGAGAATTTTTGGTACATAAAATTTGGAGAGAGTTTATGACATTGGATTGTAAAATCTTAGAGAATAGTAATAAATGTTTCCACTATGACATTTAATAGTCTGACATGAGTAACTATGTGAATGTACATTTTTATTTGTAGATGTGTATGTATGCATGAGGTTTCCACATTCCTATGACAGCTTGCATGATTTTGTCATCGCTCTGGTAGTACCAAGCTCATATATAAATGATATCTTGAAGTATGGTCCTTCAGAAGTGATTAAGCTTAGATGGTGTTATGATTATGTTAATGTTTTCAAGAGAAGAGTAAGTGAAACCTACAGTATCAATCAGACATCTACTATTCCCTGTGGTATCAATAGTCCTCTTGGTGCAGATCTAAAACATCCATAGGAAGCAGGTACTGACCATTTGTGGATATGCCGCCTTGAACATATCAGGAATCAGAACTAGAAACAAACAATCTTTATAATATTAGTAACTTGATATTTATAAAAATAAAGAATTAAGGCATTCAAATTTTTAATTCTTTAAAAATATTCATATACGTAGAATTTTTAAAAAGAGAAGCATATAATTATATTCTTGGTCATCACAATTGATATTTAAGCTATGGTTAAATTCATTTGAGAGAAGAAGCATTCATAATATCTCAAATAATTTAATTAAGCCATGGAGAATTCACTATTGCTTGCTGAATATTTATCCATCCATTTCCTATTCCTTGATTTTGTTCTCATTTGTTGTTATGTAGCTCCTAAAACTGCTCAGAGTATGTTGCTCAAATATAAGATTTTCACAATTCAAAGCAAAAACAAAAGTAATAAAAAAAAACAACAAAAAAAAACCCAAAAACAAACATACACAGGTATTAAACACACACATATAAGCACATATTCTATTTCCTCTCTCTCTCTCTCTCTCTCTCTCTCTCTCTCTCTCTCACACACACACACACACACACACACACACACACACACACACACACACAGAAGAGAGAGAGAGAATTGGAAAATGGCAAATCCAACATATAAAGTCTAAGTTAAGAGTTTTCAGGTAAAGGTAGGAGAGATCCTCCAGTGGTTTCTCAGGGCAGAGGCAGAGACAGAGTAAATATACAGGTAACAGAATACAGTGCTGCAGACAGAAATAGGGAGAAAATGGCTGTAGAAGCTTGTTACTAATCATCAGTAACTAGATGAACAAGAACTGATTTCCCATCTCCCATGAAACTTCTTGAGGAATGACTAAGCAGATACCATTGGCGTTGGTTTCAGGTCCCCAGCTTTCAGAAATAACTAACTTCATTGTCTTTAATTCTACCACCAGTAGTATTTGTAATATCTATAAGAAAGTTTTATAAATAGTAACTGAAAAAAATGCCTTTATATCACCTCGAGTTTAGTGATAGATGACATGATGCTTAGATGATCTGAAAAGCAAAGCAGTTTGAGAACAGAATTCTAGAAAAAAAAATGTTTTATGAAGTCACATTTGTAAGCATATATGCAGAGGTATAGGTTATATTTTACCTACGATTATATACAATTTATGTGAGAGGGAGCTTTGGTATGAATAAGGGATTCTAAATTCATATTCATATTTTTAAATACCAGTATGTCTATTGTGACTTTAAAATATTATAAACATGAAATCACAAGGAGCCTTCCAATCACCACTATTTATCATTCCCATGCTCCAAACACATTTGTCTCTCCTGGGGACTTCTGCTTAGCACTGTTACCTAATATCAAAAAGTTTCTGGTCCTGTAATGAATCAAATACAAACCTTGAATTTCTCATGAATGTGTATTAGTTTATGAAATTTTAATATCCCTTAGGTTGAAACATAACAAATTGCATAGGAATATCTGAATGCCTTTATTTAGCTTCTATTTATTTGATTTCTTTTTTGTATAATTGCCATTTTTTCTTAATTTCAGTGGCAAATTACTGAAGAACGCACTCAATATATTGATACAAGGACAAAAGGCATACAAGTGTATGGTAGCTTTTCTTCTTATGACATTGCTGCCAATTATTTTACCAAGGACTATACATGTTGATAGTCCATGTGCGTGTCTAACAATGAGAAGTAATGAAAGAAACCAAGAGTTGCTATTCTGTTTGAGAGGTGTGAAACAATTAACAACATCCAAATTCAGCAACCCCTTCAGTTGTATAAATTTATAGCATTGACTAATTTTTCTGGTCCTAAAGCATGAAGTCCAAATCTTCTTCGTCAGTGTGAGCATGCTGTACTGTGTACTTCAGTTACTAACAAGCCAGGAGAAGTTCATGAGAATAGATTTTGCCACATTGAAGATGGAAATCATTCCAAAAATTTAATATGATACTCATAAAATTCTGAAATTTGTAATAAATTAAAATTATAATTTATAGGCCAATTTCCTTGCAGAGAAAAGTTGAGAGAGAACAAGGCAGCCTCCATTCCAGACTGGCCCACACTTACTGTCTGAGGTTCTACTTTCCTATAAACTATCAAAGTATCACTAGCTACACCCTTCAATATATCTTTTTTTCTATCCAGCAAGACCTCAAGTGTCCCTCGCTTTTGAAAATACTGAACACTTTGATTGAAACATCCAATTCACAACTTAGTTTCCTAAATATTTTTCCAGAAGTCCCAGAGGACAAGTCAGAAATCTCTGCTCTTTACTCCTATGGTAGCCTGGGTGTTCTTCACCAAAAACAATGTTCAAGATTTGATGGCTGAGATTCATTGTCAATAGGATGATATATAGAATCTCCATGGAAACAAACTTCTGGGTGTATTTAGAAGGAGTTTCCAGAAAACTTTAACTAAGGAGAAAGACAACAACTCTAGTGGTAAGAGAAATCATCACATAGGCTCAGATCTTAGATTTAATAAAGTGGAGTAGAGCTGAACACTAACCAATGTTTATAGTATGACAAGCTGCCCCAGCCATGCCTCCACCTTTTTCCCATTACTAAATATATCAAGCTCATGACAGAAGCTGAAACAAACACTTTCTTCCATAAAAGAGAGGGCAGGATGTTTCCAAGTCACCAAGCAACTGATCATTTAGAGAAGAAAAATAATCTCTGCACTTTAATCTATTTATCAATCCATTTCCCAGTATCCATTTTGATGAAAAAACATACTCATTGCCCTTACAAATTGACTGCATTTCTGGCATCTCAGGAAATTGGATGAAATTTCTAGGATTGAAGATCACTTCCATCAAATAATAATGTTACATTTTATAGTAATGCTTTCTTTCCTACTATGTATACTAAGAAATCACATTGGTATAAAGCATTTACTGTAGCATTACATTTTTATTTTAAATGCTCTCAGCTATTTTCCCTTAAATACATTTTGAAAAATACTTTTAGTGAAAGCATGTTCTTGCCTTATCCTAAATTTTCATTTAAAATATATTATATTCTGAAGTGTAAACATGGATAATATACTCAAAATATGACACTCATATACATAAAAATAAATTAAAAATAATTAAGATATAGAAAGTAATATGGAATAAAATATGTTGAAGAAATTATAAATAAAAATGATAAATTAAGAATTTAATTTTAAAATGATGAAAATTTATAAATCAATTTTAGCTGATTAATCTTTAGCATTTGAATTTGTATGTTTTACTAAGTTATGTATCTATGGATTTAAATTTTTATGATATTTTTATTTAAAAATATCGTGCAATTGGAACAACATTCAAATCATTGAATTAAGAAAAAATACTTTGAAGAAAATACCTGATAAATGAAGTGATATTTAGGTGTTGATTCTTGGTTCTAAAATAAAATTTTGTTTCTGTAAAATAATTGCTAAGGGGAAAGATTTGAGTTTTATTGTTTTGTGGATTCTAATGAAACATTGTTAACTGCTATCCAGACATTTAGAAATGTAAAGGTATTTTTCTAAAACTTTGCCTTCCTTATTCGGAATTCATGACATAACTATCCATTAAAATATTTTTGTTGCATATGTTTCCATGTGAATATAAATTGCACACAATACGCTCATACATGTTAATCCTCAAGTCTCGTGGTTTTTCTGTTTTTCTCTTAATGAATTGGAAAAAGTTTAACATTATAACTCCACTTTCTCTGATTCTGAAAATTGATCCATTGCTATCATTTCTTACATTTCTTTGTCCATTTTGTGACTTCACATATACCTATGTAAGAGCCTAAGAAAGTATTTTAAGTACAAGGTTAGTTAAAGTAGCTTGGAATAAACCCAAGTGAATAAATAAAGAAGCAATGAGTTGACCATATTTAATAAGATAATTTTGCTGGATTCAACTTTTTATTTCTGTTGATGTGAAAAGTTTAGCAACCATCACATATCCATGAACAAAAATCAAGATTAATAAGTTGAATAGCAACACTTTCTTGATTCATCATAGTAATGCGGTCATTGCAAGCCCAGCATTAGAGGAGGAAACATTAGTATATATAGAGACAGAGATTGTTAAGAAATACAGAGACAAAATATGGAGCAGAGACTGAAGGAAAGGCCATTCAATGACTGCCCCTTCTGGGATCCATTTCATATGTAGTCACCAATCACAGACCCTATTATGCATGTGGAGAAGTGCAATTTGACAGGAACCTGGTATGCCTGTCTCCTGAGAGGCTCTGCCAGAGCCTGAAAAAATACAGAGGTGGATGCTTACAGCAAATTATTGAACTGAGAATGGGATTCCCAATGGAGGAGTTAGACAAAGCACTGAAGCAGCTGAATGGGTTTGCAACTCCATAGGAAGAACAACAATATCAACCAACCAGACACCCCAGAGCTCCCAGTGATTAAACCACCAACTAAAGAGTACACAGGGAGGGACCTATGGATCTAGCCACATATGTAGCAGAGGATGGCCTTGTTGGGCATCAGTGATAGGAGAGGCCCTTGCCCCTGTGAAAGCCTGATGCCCCAGTGTATGGAGTACTAGGGCAAGGAGGCAGGTGTAGGTCATTAGGAGAGCACCCTCAGAGAAGCAGAGGGAGAGGGAATGTGATAGGGTGTTTCAGGAGGGACAACTGGGAAAGGGGATAATATTTGAAATGTAAATGAAGAATCCAATAAGAAAAGTTTTACAAAGAAAGAAAGAAAGAAACCCTAACCCAAACCCCTTCTCACTTATCTTCTTGTCTATTCTAATGACTCAAAGGGAAACAAAATCTAAACAAAATAATAATAATAATAATAATAATAATAAGAAGAAGAAGAAGAAGAAGAAGAAGAAGAAGAAGAAGAAGAAGAAGAAGCAGAAGAAGAAGAAGAAGAAGAAGAAGAAGAAGAAGAAGAAGAAGAAGAAGAAGAAGAAGAAGAAGAAGGAGAAGAAGGAAGAAGGAGGAGGAGGAGGAGGGGGAGGAGAAGGAGAAGGAGAAGGAGAACGAGAACAAGAACAAGAAAAAGAAAAAGAGCAAGAAAAAAATCTTTAAAAAAACCTAGAAATTTTGCTCAAAACAATCATTTTGTGTATGAAATAACTCCTTCTACATTCTGTCCATTGTTCTATAAAACCTAATATTTTAATGTTTTCTTTCAAGAGTGTAAGAACTCAAAATGAGAATGTGTGCAGTTAACAGTCTGTGTTTGAAGAACCTGTAAGAAAAGAAAGAGAAACATCCCTTCTAATTCCACATTTTGTTGCCCAAAATATTGATTAGCTGAACTTTTAGGGGCAACAACATCTTGATCTATCCAGCACCAAGAACAAACTGTACTTGTCATCCAATCAGATTATATGAGACACTAATTTTGGAGAGGGTGCCATGACATTAAAAAAGTTTTTATTTAGAGCCTTAAAATTATTACCAAGAAAAGGTAATTACATGCAAAATATAGTTGATTGAAGAAACATGAGGAGTCTTTTTAAAGAAAACATATGCCAGGAAAGATAATTTAATATGTAAATAAAACATCTGATTTGGTAACTTTTGTTTGTAGTCCCCTCTGGTAAATAGAGACAGTTGGATTCTCAGGGCTCACTGACCAATCAGTTTAGCCTGTTTGGTAATCCCCAGAGCAGTTTTCAAATGTTAAAAAGAATTCCATAAATCATTCTCAGACATGGGGTCATTACCAATGTTACACTAATGAGAACATTACCTTGTTCTCATTCTCTTGAATCTTACTATGGTAAAGGTGTTCTTATAACAAATGCTTAATTATGTATGACATTAGCTTAGAACAACATGGTTTATTGCACTGTTAGAGTCCTCATTGTCAAAGCAACATGATCTTAATCATGTAGCCTGGTGGGATAGCTCAGTAATCATAAAACACCCAATGAAAGTCTGTGTTGCCTTATTGGGGAAATACAAGGGGTAAAACTGTATACCAGTCAAATCCTCACTGCACTCGGGTTCAGCTATCAGATGTGAATCTACTGATCAAATGCTGGCACGAATGAAGCTCCTTTCTGGCAAAGAGTCTTGACAATCAAAGTCTTTGATGGAATACCAGATTACATCACTGTGCTTTTGAATGTGGAGAGATGATAAGGGAATGTTAGTGAAAATCCTCAAATTTGTGTATATCTAAAAACAAGCTCAAAGGGCCATGTCTGGCTATTCAACATTTAACACTAGACACTCTTAATGTCTTGCTTAATTTGGCTTTGTGATGTCAATAAGAATTCTATTTATCACTTTCTTCTGTGTGTTCACATAACATCCTATACTAGAGTGCACTATTGATAAGTAGGCAAAATGATTTTTATTGGAAATATTAATGAAGTACATTATATGAGATATTTTAGCAGCATTCACAGAAAAATATTTTACAAGAAAGTACTTGCTTATGACCATTTCAAACAAGTGCTTCTAAATTTTATAGTTTTAATAAAAACTCTCTTTGAATAGCAATTATGCAATGGACATATCAAAGGTGGATAATAGGGTTTGAAATCTGAATTTCCACTCATTGTAAAATGATTGAATCAAAATGATGTTGGACATTGTACATCCAACAGATTCTTCAGTATTCTAAAGATTTCATTATTTTAAAATGTGCTGCCATAAAATGGAAAACAAATATTGCCAAGTTCATTCAACTGATATATATATATACATATATATATATATATATATATATATACATTAATCACATTTTGGTGGCCATACTTATTTTGGGGTAGTTGACTCTGCATGAAATCATTTGACTCCCTCTGTCTTCTGTGACTTTCTTCTGGCCTTGTATTAAGTCCACCTTATTCCAGATTTTCCTACATGGTTATATACCTTAAAGCATTCTTGTTCAATGCTTACTATCTGCATGAAACTCTAGCCTTTCTACATGTTCCTCCAATCATGGTGTTTACTCAAGGATGTTCTCCTACAAGCCCTCTGTATTAAGTGAAATTTCTTTGTATATTTATATAGTGCTCTC
This sequence comes from Rattus rattus, assembly GCF_011064425.1. NCBI lineage: Eukaryota > Metazoa > Chordata > Mammalia > Rodentia > Muridae > Rattus > Rattus rattus. The sequence continues at coordinate 45,365,096 of NC_046164.1, read as the reverse complement.
CACACCTCATCCCACAATTCAGCAATATGTGTTTCTTTAAGGTCTGCCCTATCTAATAGTATATTTATTGCAAGAACCGAGGCTTTATTAAGTGATTTAGAAAAGGTCAAGTTGCCCTGATCTTGCCTCTCCTTGCCTTGGGAGCTAATTTTGCCTGTAAACTAGTGCCTTTTCAATCCTCTTGATAAAGTGATTTACAAACCACAAAGAGCTCTCATTTTCTGCTGAAATGAGGACCTAATGTGTACAGATAGTTTGATTCCTCTGGAAGAAAGGCCTTGTTGAACGTTTTACAGGAACCCAGTTTACATCATGAAAACTGTCCCAGACAATACCTCATGCAAGTACAGTCATTGGACTTTAAATGCTCTCTTCTTCTTTATACTGAGTGTTCTCCCAGGCACTAGATTACTCTTGGTCAGCAGACAAGAAAACTCACTATAATATTAACTGACTTAATAAAACATGGTTATATGTAACTTCTTTCTTTTTTTTTTTTTATTAACTTGAATATTTCTTATATACATTTCGAGTGTTATTCCTTTCCGGTTTCCGGGCAAACATCCCCCCCTCCCTTCCATGTAACTTCTTTCTTAAATGGATTTTTTTTTTTCACTTTTTCCTGTCTATGCCATTGCCACATCTCCAGTATCTAGGGAAATCACTAACTTGATGTTATTAAGTCAATGAAGAGTTAGTACTCCTTATACTTCTATACTCTTAATAAAATGAAATTAACATGCAATTTGCCTCTGGTTATCATTCGTTAACATTGTGCCACTTTACCTACCTCTCCTTCTTCTCAACTTCATATACAATTTTAAAATAGTTTCTGTTGTCAAATTAATAATCTTCTCTGGAACATTAACTTGCAAAAATAGCACTCCTTTCCTGTGAACGAAATTCAAGCTTTGTACATTTCTTTCTCATAGTTTCCTGTTTAGCTGTGTGTGGTTCAGCAAGCAATATAGAGACATAGCTTTGTAACACCAGATCTACAATATTTTTATTTATTGAAATAATTCTGTTCATTTGAAACATAAAACTTACAGTACATATTTATGTGGATAACTGTGGCCCATTTAAAACTTTTGAACTACTCTAGTTCCCCTAGTGCATGGATCAAAAAAGAGAACAAGTAGCCCATGGGCAAAATTTACATGTCTTTATTTAGCCTACCATAGCTGGAATATTTTAAATCTATGTTTTTTAAAAAGCCATTGGTAATGGTATGGCATGCCAATATTAAAATACAATTTCAACAAACAGAACTTCCATGCTGACTGAACATTTACATTTCTGAAGAACAAATTAAATTTTATTACAGTCTTTAATTTTCTCCTTGAGTTATCTCTTGAATCTCATTTACCTTCAGATCTTTGAAGAAAGTACAAAAGAAATAAGACTGGCAGAAATAAAACAAATCTTACAATATACATATATTTTTTAAGTACCACCTTTTCTACTTAGTATCATAGAACACTCTGAAAGAAATAAATGTTGAAACGTAGATATAACAGGAGCTGTCCAAAGATCACATGCTCTTTAAACTCAGTGGCATCTTTCGAAAAGCTTCAAGAATAAACATTGAAACATGTAGGAAGTTTTTTTTTAAGACTACAGAATAGATGTTTCAATCCAGGCCCATTTGACATTCACTGTGAACAGTTGGACATTATTGAACAGTCTTTGCCCTTTACTAGTAAGTCCTGTAGCTAATCTTATTAAGAACGGCTGGAAACGGAAGTTATGTAGAAATCAGAAGTCGGCCCCACAGTAGAAGGTTCAAAGAGGTTTTCTATTGTGTTAAATCTCCTTTCTGTGCTTGTTTGTAAGTCAGCTCATTGTATTAATTTTATTTCAGGTAGATGCAAATGTAATCACGTGGGTTATTCACTCCAGGGCAAAAGTGTGGAAACATAAACAGGTTGGCATCTCTATGATTAAGATAATATTAAGTTACATTAAAGATTCCTTAAAGCATGTGAACCATTTCCTTGAAGTCATTTCTTTTATACTCAGGTTATTCTAAAGACAAAAGAATGAGCACTGAGTATACACATTTTCAAACAGCTTCAAATCCTTGTAAAACATTATATGTAAAGGAAGAATCCATTTGTGGTCTTCTCACTAAGAAAGCTAAATTGAAATGGAAAATGACACAAAATTGATGTCGTTTATGTCTCTGTGAAGGTCTGTATTGATTTCTGAACCCATTATTATTAGACAATATTAAATTAATAACAATATTGCTTCTTGTCTTAACTTCATAAAAAATATCCTTTGAACACATCTGGTATCTTTATTCTCCCTTGTGTGTAATTTTTGAAAACCATGCTAGTTCCGGCTAGGCTCTGGAACTAGCAGCTGCCTGCCTGCTAGCTAAAGTTTGTTTCCATAAATGCAGGAAATGCCTTCTTTACTTTGCTCTGGTTTCTATTTGTTCCTTGCCCAATGTAGACAACAGCTATCTCACCCAGCTCCCTTTAGCCCTGTGGAAGGAAAACACTACAAACTTTTAGATTTTAAAATTGACAAGACAACTCAAAGGCTGGGCAAACAATATCCTGCCCCGGGTTGGGGATTTAGCTCAGTGGTAGAGCGCTTGCCTAGGAAGCGCCAGGCCCTGGGTTCGGTCCCCAGCTCCGGGGAAAAAAAAAAAAAAAAGACTGCAAAAGAGTATCCTACCCCATCCTATTGGTGCCCTAAGAGACTTACACATCTGCAGCCTCGCCTCGCCCCCCGCCCCAGTCTACCCATGCCCCCTTTTCCTCTACTCTCCATGCATTGTCAAACCTCCCAATTCTATCCATCCTTTTCTTCCTGTCCTACCCGAAAATCGTGCAATCTCTTTGCATCGTCATCTTTGTCATCTTTACTTAGCCAATCAATAATTAGGGAAACAATTAAGGACACTCTCCATACTCTCCCTCCCTTTACTAACCTAAACCTGTTATATTTCCCCTTTCTTGGTAACATTTCTAATGATTTTAGACTCCTCTAAACTTCACATACTTTTCTAATTCTGTGTTAGCACTGAATAACACTGTCTACACTATTGTTTCATTTCAAAAGCAATATCCCATGCTTTACACTGTTTTCTTCAGAGGAGTCATCATGTATATGATACAAAACAAAATGCTGTAGACTATCTAAAGGGTTATAATTTAGTGATAATTTTAGTGTCTTATTTTAATGGAGTTTACACATTTTAAAAATGTTCGAAAAATTATAGCCCATTTTTCAGTCTCTAGTACTGAACAATGAGAGAGAAGGGGGAGAAGAAGAGAAAGAAGAGAAGAAAGAAGCAAAAGAATTTAGCACAGTATTTGATTGTCAAAGAATAATGGATTGATACAGGAATGGAAGTATGATTTTACTTTAGAATAGTATCTGGGTTGATGTGCTTACAAAAGGATTAAAGGTAGCACAAATCATCTAGAGAGATAAACATGAGTCTTTTTATAAACTAAAAGTTATAACTTTAATTTCAAAGTCTGATTAAACATTTGGATGAATTGCTTTCAAGTTAAAGTACTTACTGAAATTATTTGTGTATAAATGTTCCAATAATTCTCAAAAACAAATTTGTGTTACTGAAATACTTTTAGATAAATTACTAAGGTTTAGTTAAATACATGATTGAGCACATCCTGGAACATTATTTTATTGATATTATAAAATACATGATCTTGCATCCACATAAGTAGCTGTGTGTAGCAACATGCAACTGTTATTTCACCATAATAAGATGGAGGAGTGTTCCCAGGCTTGCTGGTCACCTAGTATCTCAACTTGATTACAAGGTTCAGTAAAGGCCTTTCTCTTGAAAAATAGTATATAGAGAGATAAAGGCATATGACATATTTTGGCTTTTACATACACATGCACAGGCGTGCACATCCACATACATGCATGTACATGCATACATACTAACACAAAACATTTACAACTAAACAGAATAATTTTAATTGAATTTATGGTGAGAACCATGGTCCAAACATTGCTGGAACTATAGAATATGTGCCATTTTAAAGCATATAGGAAAATGTGTTGAAAATTGTTAAAGAGATTTTATGAAAGCTTAATTTCTAATATTGTTTCATACGTTCACATTTTCAAACATTAATTAGGTACTATGAAATGCATATTGAATAAGGCTTTTCGTTTGTTTGAGTGAGAATGTTATATATTATGTAATGTGTTTTGATCACTATTCTCCATTCACTCTGCTCCAATTCCACCATTCATGCTTTTCCCTATTCCTTCTCAACTTCATGTTTTCTTTTATCTCTTTCTCACTAATTCTGCTCTGCATAGCATATTTGTGTGTGTGGGGAGCATCTGAAGAAGAAAATGACTCTGGGGAGGCATCCTTTAAGAGAACTGTTTTCCTTCTTCCCTTCTGGATGCAATCAATTCCCAAGAGCTCCTTAGCCAAGTGTGAACTTTCATGGCCACCTTTGCCTTAAGTGCTGAGAGTTTGTTTATTTTGATCCCGTGCGTACCTCAAGCTTTCCTCCACAACCTCTGTGGGTTCACATACAAAAGTGCTTGGTTGTGTCCAAAGATGCTCTTTTGCTGTGGTGATCTACTATCTCTGGATCTTATAGTCTCTTGGTTCCCTCTTCTTTGATGACAGATGAAAAGCTATGGTCTAGATGGCCTACTTAGGACTGCTTGTGCTAAGCTCCTTATTCCAACACATTGGAACTGGTCATTCTCTTACCTAATTTCTGCTGCTGGAAGAAGCCTCTCTGAAGCAGCCAAAGACATATCTATGAGTGTGACTGTGAGACATTAGAAATTAACCTAACGTGTGGCCATACGTCAGAATAATAATATTATGCTGTTCGCTAAGGCCTATTACCTGTTCAGCAGAAGGTTCTTTGTCTTAATAATAATGCCGGGTATGAGTTTTGTTATTTGTTGTGGGCCCCACATCTAATTAGAAAATTATTTTTTATTTCTAAAATGTCCATGTCCTTATGTAACCCTTAGGCTCATTATTTTGAGTCAGTCATTATTATTAATCAAATGATCACAACTTATTACAATGGATTGAATACTTTGGCCATATATAGCTAAAATTGCTGATTTCTTTTCTTTTTTGATGATATTCATAGTATCATAGCACTATATTTAATATGAATGAGCCTTCCAGCATAGTACCAGCTAATTTACCAGAGTTCAATGATTGAGATATATGCTTTCTTCAGGAAAAGAATTTCTTACATCAAGTTATGGAAGGTACTAGAAGGCAAGGCCAGTATTCTGTAGTGTCTGGATATGCACAGGATTTCACTGACTAATAGCTCCAAAAATGGTAACCCATTCTTTGTGCTAGACTTTTTATTTGATAATTTATAGTGTATAATAGACACATTGTTTTTCCTCTCCTACAGTGTATTATAGGAATGTGTCTCCCCACTGCTACAGTGTGAAATTGGGGCATTGTCTTCACATTAATGCAAGTGTAAAAGGGGTGATGTCTCTGTACTACTATAGTGCGTGATAAGGGCTGTGTCTTTACATTCTTACACTGTGTAATAAGGACATTGTCTCCCCATTAATACAGTGTATAATAGGGACATTTCTTGCCATTTCTTCAGTGTGTAATAAGGGCATCTCCCCATTACCACAGTGTTGATTAGGGGCATAGTCTTGCCACTAGTACAGTGTGTAATAGGGGCTTTGTCACTCCATTACTACAGTGTGTTATACAGGCTTTGTCTTCTCATAATGGCTTAACTACATTTAAATTCCTTATTATATTTTTGGCCTTCTATATATTATCCCCATCTCTTCCCATACGTGGTCCTAACACCCTCCCCTACTCCATTACCCCCTCCCTTCTTCCTCCCATTTCCCTCCCATCCTTTACCTCCTCTGAGTATTTTTTCCCCCTTCTAAGAGGGACTGAAGCATCCACATTTTGGTCTTCCTTCTTTTTGAGCTTTATGTGGTCTGTGAATTTTATCTTGGGTATTCCGAGCTTTTGGAATAATATTCACTTATCAGTAATTGTATACCATGTTTGTTTTTTTTACGACTCGGTTACCTCACTCAGGATGATATTTTTAGTTCCATCCATTTGCTTAAGAAGTCATTGTTTTTAATAGCTGAGTAGTACTCCACTGTGTAAATGTACCACATTTTCCGTATCCACTCTTCTGTTGAAGGACATCTGGGTTCTTTAGGGTATATATACTTTAGAGATCTTGTAGTAGGTATCTGTGTTATGTTCTCCAAGTTCTTCAGTGTGTTTTCCCTCACTGTGCTCCTTCTGCTACACTTCTCTTTTATCCTCATGCTCCATTTTGCAATTCACGGGGAAAGAGATGTAAGATAAATTTATTAAAGTACTGAAAGGAGTCAGAGTTGTAAAGAATGATACAGGTTAAGAGTTAATACTAGAAGTGCTGGAAAGCATGGAGAGATTTCAAGTGTGAATAATCTCAAAGGCAGTGAAATACAGCTTTATTGATTTCTGCTTATACAATATGTGAATGGAAGAAACGCATATGAAGTCAAAAATTGCAAGCAGCTCCCCAGATATGGGTAAGACTTCTTGCATTCCCTTCCCCATTCATACTGGTGATTGTGTTGGCTTAATCTTTTACATATCTTAAACATACAGGGCCATCTGTTGCGAGTCCCTGTGTGAAATAGCCCTATTAATTCTGACAAATATCATTTGGCTGTACTCATCTGCTACATCTGGCTATAATCTTTTATTTCCATATTTTTAAAAATCACACAGCATCTATATAGCCAGAAATAATTATTGCATCTGGGCTTATGTGGTTTTTTTCTCTACATTTTGTTGTTTATCATAAAACATACATACCTTGGATCAAAATTCATTATCTCTAAATGTTTGCTCAGTTCTATAATTACATTAACTATTTTTTTCAAATTGTTAGGGTGGAAATTAAATAGTATACGTAACTCATATCCTTATAAGCTTTTAGCTTATCTTTAAGAAGCAGAAACATCCACATAAAATAAATATTAGGAAATTAAGTATCAACAAATACAAGCACTTTTATAAATAAGAGAGAAGAATTGTTCAGCAAAAATATGTGAAAACAACAGTTTCATGTAAGTGTATTTGGATTGTAGTATTACGTATATTAAGACACTGGAGTTATTTTTCACTTCCATTTTTTGTTTATATTTTATTTTTCAATTTAATCTTATGAGCTAAAAGAGTCTGCTTTGCAGCATAGAATGAGAAGTAAAAGATGGGGAAAACCTCGTGAAAGTTATAATTTATGTTTAATGAGTCTAAGCACAAGAAAAATGACAAACACGCAGAATAAGCATGTTTGGAGAATGTTGGTTATAGGAAGATATCAAAACCATAATGATTATAAATAGGAGTGTGAGCCTTAGAGATTAATCATTAATACCGGAATGAAGCTGAGTTGTTGAAAGCAAAATTAACAGCCAATTAAACTGCAAATATTGACATTGGCCATGCTTTTTAATGCTGCTATAATTGGGCTGTGCATTTTGGATTGAGAAAGATGAACAAGGAGAACACTGAAAAGTTCTGTTTTAGAGAGGGACAGATTTACAATTTTTGAGCCACCTAGCCAGGACAACCAGAAAACATACAGAAATATAAAATAACTACTAAGTCAGTGAACCCAATATAGTCTAATAATGCAATGTTAGTAATGTTTGTTATCTTATATTACTAGAACACTTCATAAAAAGTTGTCAGAAAATAATTTTTAATAATAGTGTCACCTAGCACATGTTAGCAAGGATGTGAAGGAAGTGGAACACTGTTCTATTGTTGATGGGATTGTAAACTGGTAGAACTACTCTGGAAATCAATCTGGAGGTTCCACATAAAATTGGAAATAGATCTACCAGAAGACCCATCTATACCACTCTGAGGCATGTACCCAAAAGATGTTCTACCACGCCACACTGACATGTGCTCTACTAAGTTCATAACAGCCTTATTTGTGATAGCCGGAGCTGGAACCAACCCAGATGTTCCATAAATGTCCCAAGAAGAATGAATATAGAAAATGTGGTTCATTTACACAGTGGGATACTATTAAGCTATTAAGAACAAGGACATCATGAGTTTTGCAGGCAAATGGAAGGAACTAGAAAATGTCATTCTGAGTAAGGTAATTCAGACACAACAGAAATGCATGGTATGTATTCACTAATATGTGTATATTAGACAAAAATGTATAAAATATGAGAGATACAATCAACAAAACTCACAAAGTTGACAAGGAGAAGGGCCCAAGTGAGGATGCTTCAATCACACTTAGGTGGGAGAAGAAAATCACAGGAGGCAGAAGGAGGGAGGGACTTCACTGAGAGAGGAAAAAGAAGCCCTCCGGACGAGTAGAATGAATGGAAATATGCAACTTTGGAGGGTTGGGAAGTGAGGGGAATCTCTAGAAAGTATTAGAAATTTGAGAGGTGAGATGACCTTAGATGAAATGCCCAATATCAGGGAGAGGGAACTCATAGAATCCACCTCCAGTAAAAAGACAGGGCATCAAGTAGAGGAATAGGGTTGCCATCCCACAGACAAAAATTATGACCCAGAATTGTTCCTGTGAAAAAGAGTTGCAGGGACAAAAAATGGAGAAGAGACTGAGGGAAAGGTGGTCCAGTGACTGGCACAACTTGGGATCCAATTCAAGGGAAAGCTCCAAGGCCTGACACTATTACTGATGCTATGGTTTGCTTAGAGACAGAAGCCTAGCATGGCTTTCCTCTGAGCAGCCCAACTAGCAGCTGACAGACATGCAGATACACCCAGTAATCAGACTGAAGTCAAGGATCCCTGTGGTTGACTTAGGGAAAGGCTGGAAGAAGCTCAGGAGGAGGGAGACCCCATAGGAAGAACTGTGTTCTCAACCAACAGGGACCCCTGTGATCTCTCAGACACTGAGACACCAACCAGCAGCATACACTAGCCGAGGTCTCCATCACATCTATTGCAAAGGATTGTCTCTTCTGGCCTCTGTGATTAGAGAGGCCTAGACTAACCCTCAAGAAGCTTGAGGCTCCGGGGAGTAGGGAGGCCTGGGGTTGGGGAACAACCTCTTGGAGACGGGGAGGATTTGGAATGGATAGGGCACTGTGAGAGGGGAAACTTGGAGAGAGGTAATGACCAGACTGTAAAAAATAAAAATAGTCAAAATGAATAAATTAATATCTGAAATAATTTTCACAAAGACAGTCTTTTAATTATTTCCAAGAATGACTGTGAAGATTGAGATGGAATTTAGAAAATATTCTATGAAATCTCACTAAATCCAGTATGAATTCCTGTAGCATCCCTGTTATATAAGAATGTGGCAGCTAGAAGTTTTCATCTCAGGGTGACATGAGCCATATACTTTAATAAATATGGTAGGTCTAATGAGGTGAAGACACTTATAATTTCAGAAAAAAGGCAAGGCAAAAGAATGTATAAGATTTATACCAGGCTTGTGTAGTTTCTCTTTAAGGAAAACCTTGGTTTCACTGCAAGATTCATAATTGAAAAAGAAAATTAATATAAAACCAAATGAAGAAAGAAAAGGCTACTAGTAGTATGTATGCAATTTAAAGATTGAAAGGATGGGGAATTCACTGGTTCTCCAACAGACAAAGGTCATCCACAGAAATCCCCCCAAGGAACTGACGCATAGGAGCCTTTTAAAGACAGAAAATGTACAACAAAGAGAGATTTTTTAAATTCTATGGAAAGGCAATGTGATAATTAAGATAAGAAAAGACTTAAGAGACTGTGTTTCTGGAGAGGGAGGCCATGACAAGAAGGAGGGAAAAAAAAAAAAAAAAAAAACTAGGAAGGCTTGTCTGGGATTTGAGTGGATAACAGCTTTGTATTTGATGTTTATTGAAGGAAAAGAAATAAAAATAAGAATTTCAAGGAACAGTTAAACATGCATAAGGGTTAACTCTCTCCTGCCAAAACCAAATGTGATGAAATAAAATGTCTAAGTAAAAACATTTGATCAACCACTGAATTTCATTAAGTACATCATAATAATAACACATGTGACCAAGGAAATTTGTCATTCTTTCAGATGCTTATTTCTAACTAAATTGATCTCCAATAATGTCAAAAAAGATTAGAAATAAGTGAGATGTCCACCTATATTTGGCATTGAAGTAAACCAGTTATATTTCAATATCAACAAGGTATTCTTTGGTTTTAAAAATAGAAGTTATTTAATTATTTTTTGTTTTCACACCATCAGCTCCCATCATGTTATACTGACATTTTCTATACTGTATTCAGACCCTTTAAAATTAGGATTTAAAAACACTCCATGAATTGGGAAAGGAGATAGTCACTGTGTGTGTGTGTGTGTGTGTGTATGTGTGTGTGTGTGTGTGTGTGTGTGTATAAAAAATATATATATACAAATTGATATCAACTTCATAAAATGAGGATTCAAATCCCCAAAGCAGATTTAATCTAAATATTTCTCCTAGAAGTCAAATTGTTCTGAGATAATCTTGTGGGTTAGTACTGTTCAAAGATGGAACTAGAATATTTCAAGGGATAATGAAGGTCTCACCAGGACGGAACAAAGACATTTAACACCTATGATGATCTTTTTTTTTTTCATTGTCTTTTACTTTTATTTATTTGTTTTGAGAAAGGTTTCCTTTGGAGTAATTTTGAATTCTAGGAAGAGCCCAGGCTTGGAGGAAAGTCTCCACCAAGAGGAGGACAATTGTCCATGAGGGTGAGGCTGTATGTGACATGTTTTCTTCAACGGAGTCATTCAGTTCAATCTGTTTTGCTGTGAGCTGTAGGCTTCCATTCCTTCTATGGCAAAAGGGTGTCCTATTGTACAAATGTGCCACATTGGAGGACATCCACTCATTAGTTATACCAACATCTCTTTATGATAAAAGTCCTGGAGAATCTAGCAATGCAGAGGACATATCTCAACACAATAAAAGCAATATACTGAAGGTCTATGACCAGCATTATGCTAAACAAGAAAACTCAAAACATTTTCAAAAAAATCAGGAACAAGATAAGGACATCTACTCTTTCCCTTCCCACCTGGTATATAATGCTTGGACTCTGAGCTAGACAAATAAAGGAGACAAAGATGAATAGGAAGGAATGAAGGCAAAGTATCCTTCTTTGCAGACGATATGATTCTATACATAAAAGACCATAAAGATTCCATCAGAAAACTCCTACAGCTGAAAAACGTGTTCAGCAAGATCATAGGATTCAAAATTAACACACAAATCCCAGTGACCTTCTTATAGACTAACAGAAATACACTGAGAAAGAAATTAGAAGAACAACTTTGTTTACAATGACCCTCAAATCATCTTGGAATAAATATAAGCAAAGAAGTTAAAGACTTGTACAATGAAGACTTTAAGACCCTGAAGAATGAAATTAGAAAAAACAAACAAACAAACAAACAAACAAACAAACAACAGGAGAAGGAAAGACCTCTCATACTGCATGGATCAGTAGGATTGATTTTGAGAGAAAAAAAAAAAAGTCACACTATGAAAGCAAACTGCAGATTCAATGCTGTCACTTAAAATTGCAATGCAGGGTTTTTTTTTTTTTTTTGTTTTTTGTTTTTTGTTTTTTTGTTTTTTTTTTACAAAAAAAAAAAAAAGCTAATATTAAATTTCACAGGGAAACCCAAAAACTCTGTATAGCCAAACAACCAGATTTCATCTAAATGTTTCTCCTAGAAGTCAACATAAGCTGTATTTAATTTAAATTTCTCACTTTAAAAATCGTTTTGAGATAATCCTGTGGGTTAGTACTGTTCAAAGATGGAACTAGCATATTTCAAGGGGTAATGAAGGACTCACCAGAAAGGAACAAAGACATTTAAAGCCTATGATGATCTTAAACACTGGTAGAACTCAAAGTGAAGTTATTTTCTCCACATTACTCAAGTTGTATGGACATAAGTCCTTTAATTACCCTAGCTCTGCCTCTTGATACGTAAAGAGTTAGGATTGGGTTACAATACGATGCAGTTTTTCATTGAGAAATATTAGTGGGCAGACTAAATATTGAATCCAAATGTATCAAAATCATTTTCCTACTCCAGAGTTTTTGCGATGTTTGAAATAAAGCACACTTATTTATTTACCATTTTGTTTGTCATTAAACTAGAAACTATTAAAGATATAGAAGTGCTTTAATTAAAATAACTAATCTAAATTTCAATAGCATATTAATAGAAGGGCAAACAGTGTTTATAGCTACTTTTTTCCCCAAAGTATCATAATTAGGAAAAGAAATATCTTCAGTTGACAAGTACAAGGGTGCCCTGAGGTTAGGTTAAAGTTCCAGAAACACATGCTTAAGGTTTAAGGAGGTACTGAAGATCCTAAAAGTACACAACTACTTTTTCTCTATTCACACTGTACTAGAAATATTTTTTTTAAATTTGAGTAGTAAACAATATGATTTGAATTGTTCAGTGAATTTAAAGAATGTGAAGTAATATTGGGAAAAAGAATATTGTTATGAAAACACATGGAAAAAATTATTGACTTATCAGTTAATGTTAGTGGAATAGAGTCAAATGCTAAGGGGAATGAAAGGGCGATTCAGAAGATCTTATAAACTGTGCCCATGGACGGTCCATCTTCATTAAGCAGGTAATGGGAATATTTAAAGGATGTTTACTCCAAAATTCATGGCATAAATAATTAGGTACAAATCTGAGGTTTAAGTAGTGTTATGTTGAAGAATATACATTTATCTAAAAGTGGAGAATGTTAAATTGGTTTTGGGCTGGTGACTGTTTTTAGATTCTCTAAGCATTGTGCTTCAGGCAATAATAGTCACACTATTATTATTATTAGCATTTAATAATAATAATAATAATAATAATAATAATAATAATCTTCCATTTGACTTATATAAATGTATTCAAGTAAATAAACTCTACCTTGTACAGTATTTTACAAACATGAACACTTATTACTAACTCTTTTTTTCTTGTGGATTTTTTTCCATCTTCATTAATTTGGGTGTTTCTTATTTACATTTCAGTTGTTATTCCCTTTCCTGGTTTCCTGGCCAAATCCCCCTAACCCCTCCCCCTCCCCTTCTCTATGGCCCAGATGGCACTAGGCATTTTCCTCTAGAGTCAGAAATGTGGGCAGAGAGTAGTCTCCTCTGGCTTCCCAGGAGTGTCTACCCCTCTGAAGGTCTAGCTCTCCCTTCCATGGGAATTGGGTGCAGGGAGCTGTTTGACTGGGTCCCTTCAGATCTGGGCAGAGTCTCATCACAAAATTTTTAAGACTAGTATTTGGCTTTTTGGTCCTGAGGCAAGAACATTTTCTTATGCAGTGTTAAAATATAAGGGTCTATGATTCACAGAAGAATGATACTCTGGACTCAAATCTTCTGTAAACACAAAGTAGAGAGAAAACTAAGTAAGCTTGAAGGCCAGATTTAAAGCATATTAGGGGGATTCTGGGATAGGTGACCTTTGTCTTTATCCATCTATAAGGATATTCCAGACCCATCATTAGGGTGTAGAGGCTGGAAACTGTTGCTGTGGAAGTCTGGAAACTGTTGCTGAGGAAGTGTCCGGGACCGGACTGCTGGACTGGGCAAAGCTAGAGCCCTGCCCTGAGCAGATTCCTGAGAAGGCCTTGACCTTTTCAAAGAAGAAGAACATCGTGAGGTTTAATGATTCACCTGATGTCCTTGGGTACTTCCCAGTACTCCCTGCGCCCTAAGCTTCAGTTCCTGCTTCAGTTCCTGCTTCAATTCCTGCTTCAGAGCTTTGAATGCTGTACACTCCTCTCAATAAACAGACTTTGACAAGGACACTGCTTGGTCTCGCACCTCCTTCTCGCCCGTTCTCCCACAGGTATGGGTTCCCCTGGACCCCCACAAATACCTGAGTTCGCACTGGCAGGGGCAAGGAAGTAGCTGAGGAAATCTGGAAACTGTTCTTGAGGAAGTAGCTGAAAAGTCTGGAAACTGTTGCAATCCCATTGTTCTTGCCTCAGGCCAGGTAGCAGGGTAGCTTCTGAGGCCTGGACCTGCCTGGATTTGCCCAGTTTTTAGAACCAGATTTAGATGTAGTGTCCTGAACTGCCAATTTGAAGTCTGTCATGGTGAAAGGAAAATTATACAGATTTAAGGTTTAAAAATATAAAATTAAAAGAATAAGTTTCAAAATTCACAGACTCAGAGCTAAAAACTAAAAAAACAAGCCCAGGCAAATCCAGGCATGATGGGGGCCACCCTGCCACAAGGACTAACAGACCATAAAGATAAAGAAAAGGAATACAGGAACCAGCCCAAGCTATCAGGACTGACTCATAAACCATTTGGCAGGAGGGCACTTCCCCCAGCTTACTCAGAGTCACACTTTAACCAGATGTCCTTCAAACCCTGATATGCCCCTAGCTTCTAAAATCCTGAACGCCCCAGTCAGCACATACTCTTCTGCTGTGTTGTGATCTCACTGGTATGTTTAAATGAGCCAATCACTTACAGCTGCGCCAAAAATTAGCCACCACTGTTTGAAACAGCCAATTGTGTGAAACCGCGCCAAACCCCCTAGCCTTCCCTATATAAACCCCTGACTTTTGAGTTTCGGGGTCGACACCTCTGTCTCCTGCGTGGGATACGTGTCGGCCCGGAGATCTCCATAATATATCTCCGTAATAAACCTCACCTTTGCTTATTACATCCAAAATGGTCTCTCTGTGTCTGGGGTCCGCGATTTCCCAAGACTTGAATAAGGGTCACTCTTCGGGGATCTTTCAATGGAAGCAGCCTAGCCTTCTCAAATATTGCCACGGAAAATATCAACTCTTTACTCAGCTTCTGTGAAACTGAATGGTAACTTTATCAGTCTATAAATAGAATATATTATTGCAGCTTCACACTTCTTGACACCATCCTCAATAATTACTGTTTCATTAGATGAGAATATAGGTTGTTTTGCAATTCTATTGGCAAATTTATATCACTCAATAATTTCAATTTTCTCAGAAGTAAAATTTAATTTCTACATCAACCACCGTGACAACAACATTTTCTTTACTAATTGCTTTATAACTTCTTCAACATTGGAGTATATTTGTTTATTGGGACTACCTTAATCCTTCAAGCACTGTGTCATTTTCAAAATATTTGCAAGTTAATTTGTGTATATATCTTAGAATTTCTACTGATGTGAAGAGATGATGACTACAGCAACTATTATAATATATACATGTTTATATATTTAACTGTTACTGACTTACAGTTCAGAGGTTTAGTCCATTATCATCATGATGGTAAAATGGCGGAATGCATACAACATGATGCAAAGAAGGACGTGAGAGTTCTCCAGCTGTATCCACAGACAATAGGATGAGACTGGATTAGTTTGCGTCTAATAAGGCCACACTTCTTAATAGTATTCTAATAGTAACATTCCTATAGACCTATGGAAGCAATTTTTTATTCAAATCACCGTGATTTTATTCAGTCATTCCATTCCATGACTTCCATAGTCTTGTAGCCATATCATAAAGCAAAACACATTTAGTCCAACTTCAAAAGGCCCCATAGACTGTCACAGTATTAGCACTGTTTAAAAGTCCAAAATTCAATGTCTCGTTTGAGACTCATGCAATGTCTTAACTGCAATCAATCCCATATAAAATCAAAATAAAAAAGCAGATTACATAATTATAACATATAGTGGTCCAGGATTTAATTATCAAAGTGAGGAAATATTAGAGCAAAGCAGGACTGAAAATCAGCTGGGCAAACCAAAAAAACTCTGCATCTTTATGTCTAATTTCAAAGTACTCTTCAGATTTCCTTTGATGATTTCAATATTCTTCTTCCTCTTGTGCTGGATCCACATATCCTATTATCTGTTCTGCTCAGCAGATATCCAATGACTTTGCTATCTTTACTATTTTGAGATCTCCATGGCAATTATCAAATTATCAAATTAATTAATTAATTATCAAAGCAATGGCCTCTCTAGGCTTCTATGGAGAGACATCTATGACATACACCTGGTCTCGGTGTTTTTCCTTAGTCCTGTATGTAGATTCCATCATCCTTTTCATTTATCCTTGACTTTAAAACCAGATCCACTCAGATGAAGTTGCAAAGTTCTGCTATTTGCTGGGGCTGGGACATGAATGTCTCATTCAAATAAATTTTCATTATGTTTCTGGTTTTGATGATTTCCTTTGCTGTGTAAGCTTGACTTGTTCTCAAACTGGAATTATAGATGGAGCTGAACTCTGAAATCTGATTTTCTCCATCCCCTGAGTACTGGGATTAAAGGAATGTACCACCATCCTGGACCTAAATTTTTCCGTAATTCCTTTTCACAAGTTGAATGCTTAGCTCAGTAGGTGTCAGAGCCTCCTGGGCCCCCTGCAGTGTTTCTCCTCCCTCCATTTGTAAGACCCCACTTGGGTTCCTAGTTGGGTTTCAAGCCTGCTGAGCCCTGCTGATGCATGTGGAAGCCTTTTGTTCCTAACAAAGGAACAGTCTGGCCCAGTAATGACACACCAGGGCAATGGTCAATTCCTTCCTGTCTTTTGTTTTCCCAGTCTTTTGTTTTTGAGATTTAGGCTGGTCTTCCTGGATTTCTCCCAGTAAATTGGGGGCACCTATTCAGTCTTTTATTACTGAAGACTTGAGCCGGGATTCCCACTGTGCTTCCCAGATTTTTCCACCCGGTGAACTTGGGGTATATATTTGAAAAATAAAGCCACAGAGTGGGCATTCTTTCTTAACAAGAATAACCCTTGCATGTGTGTTTTTTTAATCCCCCAGTATTACTCCTGGTTCTTGGTGCCATTTTGGTGTAGTCATTGGTAAGTGGGGTCATGAGGAACCATTCCTCTTATTTCATTTAGTATCAGGCATTTTAAAAATATTATTATGTACTAGTTTTTCTCCTCTGAAATCTCTTGAGCTAGGCCCCCAAAGTTCAAATCACCCTCAGCTCCATTCTCTTCCATATTCTTATTAGGAAGACACATTAAGCTATATTTAAAATATTCTAATGCTTTCCTAATGGAAAGTCCCACAGTCTACATTTCTCTAAATAAAAACATTGTCTGACTATACCACAGTTCCTGTTACCAACATCTTTCTTAGGGTTAGACACCATGACCACAGTAACTCTTATAAGAGGAAAACTTTTAATTGGGGCTGACTTACAATTCAGATGTTTAATTCATTATTGTCACTGCAGGCAGGGAGAGAGATGATTCTGAGAAGGATCTGAAGTCAATAAGGAAAAACTAAATCACACTTCCTCCAACAAGATCATACCTATTCCAACAAGGCCACATCTCCTAATAACATCAATTTCTATGAATCTGTGGGGGCCATTGTTAATCAAACTAAGATATAATTATTAGAAACCTCTACATTAAATTTAGCTAGCACACACACACACACACACACACACACACAGATGCACATGGACATGCACACACCATATATACTATAAGATTACTGGTAGCAAAGACTTAGTAGGAATAATATACTTTTCATTGAATACCCAAGGACTTTACATTTTGGGAATATGGTTCAAAATTATATAGTCCCTAGCTATAAATAACTATGTAGACCAAGCTCAATAGAATTAGATGTAATTTTTCCAATGACAATAACTTATAATTCTCCAATACCCAACTTTTTAGGTAAACTTCTGGGATTGAGCTAAAAACAGTGCTTTACAGATTAAGAAGAATATTTTCCAGCATGCATTGCAACTAGTTGTTATTACCAACGTGATTCCACTGCTTGTGCAATGTACGAAATGTTAACATCCCTTGCTATTTCCTACTTCTCAGAGTAAATAATAAAATTGTTTTTAGCCAAGGCTGATATGTGCATTGCATCATCTATGGCAATACATTTGTTATCTCTATGGTTAGTTTACTTCACATGTAATAACACTGAAGTAATTTGTTAACTACAAATACTAAATGAGACACAATAAACTGTTAACTAGGTTCTCAGCATACTAGAAACTATACATTTTCTAGTCCTGTCTTTCAGATTTTCCTCTTAAATTAGAATAACATTATAAAAGTTACAGGTCCTCTAAGAGCTGTAACACTGATCTTCAATTTTTTTCATCTGTAATGTGTTTCTAAGATTGATTAAAAAGTTAACTTTTGCTTGTAACCAATCATCAGACTGAACTCGGGGACCCTGGTGGGGGAGCTGGTGAAAGGACTAGGGGAGTGGAGGGAAATTGCAACCCCATAAGAAGAACAATGTCAGCTTCCTGGACCACCCAGTGCTCCCAGGGACTAGAACACCAACCAAGGAATGTACAGGGATGGAACCATGACTCCAACAACATATGTAGCAGAGCATGGACTTGTTTGATATCAATAGCAGGGTGAGGCACATAGTCCTGTGAAGGTTTGATGTGCCAACATAGGGTTATACTAGAGCAGTGGGCCGGGGGTTGGTGGGTGGTGGGGGGATCAGCCTAATAAAGACAAAACAGATGACAGATAGAGCAGAAAGGATGGGGGTTTGAGGACAGTTAACCAGGAAGAAGGATATCATTTGAAGTGTAAACAAATGGAATGATTAATAAAAATTAACTTATTTTTATTTTATTTTATTTATCATTAGTAGCCACTATTAGTTTATATTTTTAGTTACTTTGTTTAGTTCTCAACTCTATATTGATTGATGAATACAATAATTTAATGATTTTTTTTTCTAAAAGACATTTAAAGGAGAGAAAATGATTCAGTCTTGGATTTGTTTCAGAGTATGATTAAACTTTCCAGTCTTTTCAATATAGTTGAATCCTTTTAAATAACTACAACATGCCAGTCCTGTAAGGTAAAATAACTAGTCCTAGAAGACAAACCTATAGGGAAAGGCTTAGGTACCCAATCCACTTGCATGAAATACTATAGCCTGCCTTTAGCTTCTCACTAGGTGGTGTGTCTGATAGGTTAGTTTGACTGTGATCAGAATAATTCTTAAAGAACATAGCCTCAAGGAAACAACAGAGCTGGTCTGCAGAAACCAACAGATCTGACTATGCCTTTCTCAAGCACACTGCCTGAAGCAGCTATTAGTAGTGTTGTCTTGGACATTGTCGGTAAGTTGGGCAATCATACTGAAGGTTATTATTGTCCAGGGAGTCTTAACTACTGAGATTTCTTTGTAGGTGGTTATTTTTGTATTCTACAGCAACATGGTGGAGAAAATCTTCCTTCCCATGTTCCTTTCTCATTTACAGAAAGAATGCCCAGAATTATTTTCTTGCGACTTACTCCCAGACACCGAAAGCTGAGCGGTAAGTGGATTGTATACTAGTAGATTTACTTTTTTTCCCAGAAATTTGAATTTGGGGAAATTTTTTTTTACTTTTCTGCTGTTTTACTGTACATATTTTAAAAGTAATAAAACCAAAGAAAATATTTTTTTAAAAAGTAAAATTTAAAAATATTGCTTCATTATATATTCGTAAGTTCAAAGTTGAGTTGACCAAAAAAAAAAAAAAAAAAAAATCAAGTTAAGCAAACAAAAAAGTCCTCAACATTTTTTTAAAGCAATGATCAATTGTTATCAATAATCTGGGGATTGATTATGATCTACAAACTCTTTAAAATATGAAGTGTTATATTTTGTAACTTGTTATTTGCCTACAACTTGTTACCAGATGAACATAAGAGCCTCTGGTGCTCAGAAAAGCTACATGTGTAGGATTGAGTAATCATATAGTTTTCAGCCCTTGAAATTAAAGGAAAGACAGATACCTGTGGTACCAGACATGACTGTTTGGGAAATGAATTATTTATCTTTGATTATTCAGGAACCTATTTGTGTCAAAGGCCCTTCTGTATGTGAGAAGCAGAAAAAAGCAATGCAATTTACACTTAAAACCTTAACTTGTAATTCCAGACACAGACGTCAAAGAGTATATATGCTCAGGAGCCACAGGATAAGTCATTAGTAATTAGTTCCTACTCTCATTCATAAAGAAAAATTTATAAAAATATTAAATACGTAAATATATTTTTTTTAAAAATCGGGATATTAGTAAAGTTTAAATAACATGGCAGTATCTAAATGAAACTGGAAAGTATAGTATTGCCAAAAGACAAAGATTATTACAGTGAAATTGTCAAATATATATGTTTATGTAAAAAAGTCAAAGTCTTAGTCTATCTTAAACCTCTGCTTTAGGAAATATGGTAATATTTTTTAAAAGGTACAAATGACTCCTTTTCACAATATCTAATATTGTCCCCGCCGGTGGGGACTCAGTTATTCGTGGGGGTCAAGGGGGACCCATAACTGCGGGAGAACGGGTGACAAAGAGGAGCGAGACCAAGCAGTGTCCTTGTCAAGGTCTGTTTATTGAGAGGAATGTATAGCATTTAAAGCTCTGAAGCAGGAACTGAAGCAGGGAATGAAGCTTAGTGCGGGTGCGGGGGAGGAGTACTGGGGAAGTGCCCAAGGACATAAGATGAATCATTAAACCCCAAGATGTTCTCCTTCTTTGAAAAGGTCAAACTTTATGGTCCGCTAGTTCCTGGGAGAAGCTTCCTGCTTCTCAAGATTGTTCTCTAAGATTTTAATCTAACTTTATGGTCAGCCAGTTCCAGGGAGAGAGTTGCCGAACTGGCCGATGTAATTACCCATTCTATAGCCCTAGGAGAGGCCTCCTGGAACATACAATTCCAGGGCCTAACCAGTTTTTTTTTTCTTCTACTCTGAACCTTTGTCTAGTGGGAGGCAACTTTAAAACTTCTACCTTTCATTCCCCACTTCTTCTAGTGGCTAGTTCTAATCATAGAACTGAATTAAAACATGATATTGCTGACATAACATCAAAATCAGAACAGCACTTACTCTCTTTCTCTAATGAAGATAACTAGCTTACTTAACACACATGGACTTATAATCAGAAACAGAAGCAAAATTAAGAAGGGTCCCATAAGGGAAGATATCAGAGTAGTCATCCAAGGAGCTCTACTAAACCAGCTCTCAAATCATCCCTGATGGTCTCTGTCTCTGTCTTTTGTCTAACCTTTTTTTTTTTTTTTTTTTTTTTTTTTTTTGATGCTCAACAGGATCTCACGTTTATTGAGAAGTGATTAATGGTAAAAAAAGAAAGGCAAATGCCCTTTCCTCATTGGCTGAACAAGAAACTGAAGAAACATTCACTACATGTTTACAATATTTTCTCTTCCAAAATGCATTTCTGAAAACAAGTTTTTTTACCACTGTTCTTAGCTTTGAAATCAAATTAATCCTGACTTAATCAGTATAATACACAAGAACAGAACATTTCTTAGGACTCCGAGCACTTTACTTTGAGTAACAAAGGGTCAGAGAAATGAACCACCCTTACAGACTCAACCTTGGCTAACACTGTTATTAAACTTTCCTAGACAAAAATTCTTCATAAAAATTTTCTTCCAGTTCGGAAGGGAAAAATCAAATTCCCACTTTCTGGGGTGGACACCCAAAATCTGCGCAACTCAAGTGTTCTCCAAGTGCAAATGTCAAAATGGGAGGAGGAAAGGGTTTAAAAATTAGAGAAAATTGTATGCACTTACGGACTTAAAAATCCGAAAAATATAGTAAAAAGACAAAAAAAAAACAAACAAACAAACAAACAAACAAAAAAACCCAAAGCATTATGCTCTGAATCACAACCAAAGCCAAAATAAAAGGGACTTTTTTTTTTTTTTTTACCTAAACTACCTAGAGGGAATTTTTGTTTAGGTTTTTCTTTTTCCTTTTTTTTTCCCCCATTTTCCAGTTAAGTCCTATGTCTTTTGTGAAATTCCAATACTTAAACTGCAAGTTTGCAATTGTCTCTGAAGTCAATGAAAAGAAAAAAAGTCCTAATTTTCTTGCAGGTCATCGTGTCCTCTTAGGATAAGCAGACGCAACCGTTGCTGCAGTCTGTGCAGAACCGCTTTTTATTTCCCACGGCCTTGACGTTCCTTTTTAACACTTTCTTCTTCCTCTTGGCGTTTCTCATAGTGTGAGAAGTCATCAAAAATGGAAGTGGTGTGCTTGTAGCTGGCTATGATTTTCAACACCTGCTTAGCTTTTTCCAGAGGCACTTCCTGAGTGTCCCTAGAGTTGGTCACTGGTTTATTCTCGTTGTTCTCTAGACGAATGTGTCGCAGTTGGCTGTTGGGAACGTCCTTCACAAAAATCCATCTGACGTCAAAACGACCCTTCCATTTGTCCTGGGACCACACACCTGCACATGTGTTGTAGTCCACAGCAGATTTCATCTCTGCAACTCCACAGAAGTGTCCACTGCCGTTGACACTGAAAAGTAAGTACACGGGACCCTTCCCGTTCATGGAACGATAGGCGGCATCCAGTCTCTTGTTACCATGCTCTGTGCTGCACCAGATATTATACTTAATGGAACGGTGGATATCGTCCTCAGAGTAGCTCTTAATGATGAAAACCCAGCCGTGTTTCAGATTCCAGTCGAAATCTTTAGGGTTATAGTTATTAATGAACCGAAGTTTCTCCAACACTGGGTGAGGCTCTGAAGGAGTAGATCCAGAACCCGCCTGAGACTGTCCTACTCCATTACCATCCACCCCATTATGACCGAACCCACTGCCACGGTTCCGAGGTGCTACCCAGCGAGTTGGCTGAGCTGCCTGCTGCTGGACTGAGAGCTGAGCAGGCTGTGGTGGAGGTGGAGGCAATGGCTGTGTCTGTTGCCCTACTGATGTCTGAGCCACTGGTGGGCTATTATTGGCCTGCTGTCCTACAGGCTGAGGAGATCCCTGGGTTGGCTGACCTATATTTTGAACCAAAGCCTGTGAGGGGGCTTTTGCCACAGGACCCTTGTTATCCCAAGTTCCAATATCCATGTTATGCTTTATTGGGGGCGGTGGAAGACTTGATCCTGCAATGCCATTCTTGGTCTTCAGCTTAGGTTGTTGTTTTGCAGGTTTGCTAGCAATATCAGCCCAAGATGCTGGTTTTGGAGGAGCAATAGTAGCTGGAGGCAAACTGCTAGAAGCCACAATGTTACTAGTGATGGACCCACTACCAACAGCAGAGCCTACAACTTTGGGAACACTGCTTGCAACTTCTGTGCTACCTAGTTTCAGTGCTGCCATCCCTTGGTCTATAGTATTCATGCCAGGAGCTTTATTGAGGGTCTCATTGGCAAAAGCTGACTGTCCATCAATCATGGCTCCACCTAAGGAGCTGGGTGCATAAGCATAATTGCTACTATATCCAGAGCTTTGAGTAGACTGTCCCTGAGAACTGTTATTTCCCCATGCTGAGAAGTCAATCCCACTGGGAAAAAAATTAAAACCATGCTGACCAAGAAATGGAGTGCTACCTAGGGCTCCTGGTTGCCCAAACATTGCATCTGGTAGAAAGTGGGGCTCTCCGTTGCTCAGTTGTCCATAAGAAGTTAGATAGGGCATGGCTGTGTCACCTCCAGTAGACCAAGCAGCTTCACCCAAAGAATAGGAAAAGCCAATAGAGGGGCTGTAGTAACTGGGTAAGTAGGAGTCTGACATGGCAGTATATGCATTATTCGGCCTTGCCTGTGGGCTCAAGTAAGGTTCGAAATCATCATCATTTAGACCATCCTTTTGATGCACAGAACCATTTTGTACTTTGTTTCCTTGACCTTTTGGTCTCTGCGAGAGGAGGGGATGTCGCCGAGCAGCAAGTCGTCCGGGAAGAAAACGGAAAGGGAAAGACAAATGAAAGCAGGGCCCGAGCCCGGAAGAAAGGAACAGGCCTGGGGGGCACGCGTGGTGAGGGGAAGGCGGGGAAGAGCGCTAGGCCGGCAAGTCAGCCGGGCAGCGCCGGCAGCGACACGAGGGAAGGAGAAGGAAACGAGGAAGGGAAGCCCTGGCCGCTAATGGGACGGAGCGCGGCGCGGCGAGCGAGGCCTGGGGAGGAGCGGGAAGAGCGGGCCAGGCGGGGAGGCTCAGGGCGCGGCCGGCCTGAGGCTCGAATCCCGACCCGCGAGAGGCGACGCCGCGGCCCGGCCCGGAGCAGCGGGCCCGGGCCTAGTCGGGCCCCATCTCGCCTCACACAATGGCCCCCCCTTTTTTTTTTAAGTTTACTCATGGAGTCTTTAATTACTTCTGAATGGTCTACATAGAAGCAACATTCTTCTTTTAGTGTAGCACACAGATTCCTTTTTTAAGGAATATCAGGTCTAATCTTCTCTTATTCTGAAGGACTACCTCTGAGAGGGAGGTTAGGGATTCTTGGAGGTCAGTTAAAAAGTCTTTTTTACTCTTTTTATATCTAAGTCAATGGCAGTTCTGAATTCTTCATAAGCCTTGAGTTGCAGAGCAACAGCAGGTGTCCTTGTAGTTGCCCTTGCAGCACCTAGACTCAGCCTTAAGATAGCCCTAAGTAATTCTCAACTCTCTTTTGTGTCTTACTAAGTCTTTAACATCAGGATTCCAATCTGGACACTATCTGAACCTACACACAAAGGTCATGACTGCCTTTTAGAACTTCTAAACTTATGCAGGTTGTGATCCCTGAGGCACAGTTCCAAGAAGTGTTAGGAGTACTAACATATGCATTGTTACATCATTTGCAATAAAAAATCAAGCCTATCCCCACACCTATCCCGATGGAACCCAGGGCAAACAAGAAATTCTTGTTTCTAAAGCACACTCCTCAAGTGAGCATTATAGATTTCCTGTAACAGCTACTAACAAGCATCTCAAGTGGGATGGTGAGAAAACAAGAAGAGAATCCAGAAAATAGAGGTCCGCTGAAGAGGGCAAATAGCATTCAGTCACACAGAAAGACAATCAAAAGATTAACAGACAAAAAACACAAAAGTGTGCACAAAAACAAAAAAATAAGGGCTGCCGCAAGATTGCCACAAAACTGAACTGATTCAGATGGGAGCTTCGATGAGTTCAACAATGACAGATGAAGGGGAGCGAATTCCACATCACTTCTCCTTCCCAACCAGAATCTTCCCATTGTCAAAGTCACAGTAACACAAAACAAAGACCTAAGACACACAGACAAAGACCACTCTGGAAATACAGACTGCCGGGAGGGCAGGTCTTTTCTCCAATCCAGGAGAATCACTGAATCCTCACCAGCACCCAGACGGGAATCTTCCAGGCGTCCCAGGTTTCCCTCACCTCCTGGGAGGTCTCCCAGGACAGCGCAATCCGTGAGCCCCTGGCACATGTCTACTGCTCACATTCGAGTCTCTCCGGAGACAGTAGCCTCCCTCTCAGCCCAAGATGGGAGCAACTGCAAAACCAGAACTCCAGAACTCGAGAGCAAATACAGACCCAGAGTAGCAAATACAGACCCAGAGTTTAGCCAGCACAAAACACAAAGACACAAAGACACAGATGCTATCTCCTGAATCAGAACTGTCTCAGATCCTTTTTCTTACAATAAGGCATTTAAACACTTTCCAACCTTGTCCCAACTATAGGAGCTAATTTCTGGTCCTTCAATAATAAACCAATGACAAGTTTCTGACACAAAGACAAAAAAAAATTAACGAGATCCTTTTTCTTAACTCTTACTCCTGTTTCCGTGAGAGAAGCCTTAAGGCCTTTGATAAAGATTGCTTCCTTAGACATTTTCTGACCATTCTCAATTAGACAGAAAACTCTTACCTGCTATGTCTTTCTCTCATGAGTGGTGAGAGTACTAGGTGAAGAACACCAGATAGGCGCAGCTACTTTCACTTTATCTGTGTAGGTTTCTGGACAAATACCCGGGGTCCTCAACTTCTTTTTCTGTCCAGTGAGGGTCCGTACCTCAAGCCCCATGTCAGGCGTCACTTGTTCCCCGCCAGTGGGGACTCAGTTATTCTTGGGGGTCGAAGGGGACCCATACCTTCGGGAGAACGGGGGGGGGGGAAGAGGATCGAGACCAAGCAAGTGTCCTTGTCAAGGTCTGTTTATTGAGAGGAAGGTACAGCATTTAAAGCTCTGAAGCAGGAGCAGGGACTGAAGCTTAGGGCGGGGAGGGGGGAAGAGGGAGTACTGGGAAGTGCCCAAGGATATAAGGTGAATCATTAAACTGCAAGATATTCTCCTTCTTTGAAAAGGTCAAGCCTTTCTCAGGAATCTGCTCAGGGCAGGGCTTTAGCTTTGCCCAGTCCAGCAGTCCGGTCCCGGACATAATATCATATATATATATATAAATTTTAGTTGGAAATCACCTGGTTGGAAGGGCTTGCAACTATAACTCCAGGACTAAGTAGACAGAATACTTTCAACAGATTTCTTCTGCACTGTGAATTTTCAATAGCCAGAACTTATGAAGTAAGACTGGCTCAATACAAAAATCAAAATTAAACCTAACTGGTAACTGCAATTAATCAGTGCCACTATATAGAACTCTCAATTCATTCTCACAGGCTACCCTTCACAAAGAATCAGAAAAAAAAAAAAGAAAGTAGTACTGATGGGGAACTACAGTACAGGAATCTCAGGGTATACCCATGATTCCCTGAAACAAATAGGGAAATCCCATAATTTTGAGATTTTAAATACTTTCTTTAGAAGCAGTAAATACCATAAAACACATTTTCAGCATCTGAATTTGTTCTGATATCTCAGATTTGAAGTTCAATAAGTTGTGATAATGACCTCCACTAACAAACTAATGATTGCAAGGTAGATGTAACAGGTAGTCATGCCAACAGGTAGTCACAACAAATAATCATGGGTAGTCAAAATAGCATTGAGAAACAAAGGAATCTTCAATGTTTTGTAGAATGGATCAGTAAAGAACTATTAATAGTTAAGATTACAGGTGTGACACAGCTCAATCTATGAGATATAGCAGATTAATCAACAACAAGAATGAGCCTAGTTTTTATTATAAGATAGCTTTTAAGCCTAAGATAGAGGCAGAATGGTTCATCAAGAGGTTGTGTATTTTTAAAGGGGAAAAAAAATGGCATGATTTCTTTTCTAAATTTGTTAAAATACACTCTTCCACACTATTCTAGGATTTTTTTTTGTCTCTTCTCTCTTTGTTCTCTCTGGCTTCTCTTTCTCTTTCATTGCTTTACTAAAACTTCAATAGTTTCCAATAAGAGAAACAATATTTTAAAATTTTATTTTATATCATCTGTTATCAATTGTCCAAAGCAAAATAAACTTGAAATGAAAAGTTCTAATGAAAACAAAACACAAGTAAATTAAAAATAATTCTTATTTGCCATAGACTATGAATAGAATGGGGTTCACTCATGTGCTTTAATTTCTCATTTGTAGGAATGTCTTCATAATTCTAACTTGCGTGATTTTAGCAGGCTAAAAATGATTACATTTTCAGTAAAAGACCAAGTTTAGGAAGAGATCCCTTGTGATATTGTAGACCATATTATGCCATATCCATCAATATATCTTCATTATTCACAGAATTTATATGATATCAGAATTGATACATTTGCTACTATTCCAAATGAACAAGTTCAAATCTGGGACCTTGTATCATTTCATCATGTAATTAATTATAAATAAAGCCTAACTCTAGGGATAATTAGAAAACACCATTCAATTCTATAGGACTGTTGGAACATGGTGATGAATGAAATTTTGGGAGATTTCTGAGACCCTGTAAGAGAAACATCACTAAACAAGGCAATAATGTTAGAATCTGTGTACCTCCACAAGATTGGTTGTCTTTGGAATATGTTTTTATGCCCCTTCCCAGGTATTAATGAGAGTAAGTTTGCTTCAGATTACCTATCATCTTACTATTATTATTTAGTTGATGTTTCTGAGCATAGATTGCCCTCATGGCTGAGTATAGCCTAAACTCACATGACCTTGTCTTTGTGACTACATACAACTTACTCAAGTGACCTTTGCTCCCATGACCTTGCTTAATCCTCTGAATGCCCTCAGAATATAAATTTTCTGATGCCCTGACTAAAGTTGGAACTTTAGTTTCATTTTAGGGTCCATTTTCCCATTTTCCTGGGTTCATCCTAAGGAATAGAGAGGTAACACAAGACAGCATGAAATTTATGTCCAAATATGTTCTGCTTCATATAGTCTAAAAAGTAGTTACAGATGTTATAATATTTTGAGCACCATTTCCATGAATATTTACTTCTTACAACTTTTTGATATAACAAAAATAAAATCAAGACATGAATATAAAACAAGCTAGATTTTCAGAAAGAGGTTACTATGGTGTATGTTATATATTTAAGAAAAATGGGCAGAATATTAAATAGTGTTGATTTAGATACCAATGACCCATGTCTTGTCTAGGCTTGATGATTGCTTGAGGGCAACAACATGGTATATTATATTCATAAATTTTAAGCACTTACAAAAATGTGTGT
Organism: Rattus rattus; assembly: GCF_011064425.1. Classification (NCBI taxonomy): domain Eukaryota; kingdom Metazoa; phylum Chordata; class Mammalia; order Rodentia; family Muridae; genus Rattus; species Rattus rattus. Next base: position 45,336,738 of record NC_046164.1, on the reverse strand, counting down.
ACCATTTGTAACTTTGGCAGATACAGTCAACCCTTTGAAGAATGGTAAGATTTACCCCTAAAAATGTACCTGGCACAGAAATATGCATCTACAGATAGCCACATCTATTAAACAATATGATGGAGGGTAGTTTTAATAGACACTAAAATTTACTAAGGTTCAAGTTCATTTCACAATTTGTATGGAATTTTCATATCATCTAGATACATTCTTCCTGTAAGTAAATGAACTATACCACATATAATATCAAGTACCCAGCAAATGGCATGTAAATAGTTTTTATATCATTAAAACTAATACAGGGAGAGCGGACCACCCAGGAGTGCAGACATCCTGAGGCCGCAGGACAGACTGCCACTTCTGCACACCTTGGCCCACATCCCTGGTCCAAGGGGAAACTGCACAGTGCCTCTGGACACAGGGATATAGGAACAGACAGCCACCAGTACCCGTGGTTCTGGTCTGTGCCCAGGACCGAACTGAACCTGCCGAACAGCTCCCTGCACCTAAATTCTGTGGGGGAGAGAGCTGGACCCTCAGAAGTGTGGATACTCCTGAGAAGTCAGCAGAGAATGCCCTCTGTCCACAGTCCAGACCCAAGAGGGAATCCATTACTGCCAACTGTGCCCAATGGGTGTAAGGACCTACATGAGCAATCAGGGGCAGGACCCTTTATTTCTTGCCAGTGCCTGGAGCTGGAAGACAGTCTCCAGGAGTGCCAACACACCTGAAATCAGAGCACCTTATCTCAGGAAAGGCTGAGAGAAAACAGGAAAACAGTTCTACAGGAGTGCTGACACAGAGCCTACAACCTCACTCTCAGAAACAGCAAGACAAGCAAAGACCAGAGACAACCGAATGGCTAGAGGCAAGTGCAGGAACCTAAGTGAAAGAAACCAAGACTACATGGAATCATCAGAGCCCAGTTCTCCCAACAGGTAAAAAATGGATATCCAAACACACCAGAAAAGCAAGATTTAGGTTTAAAATCACATTTTTTTATAATGATGGAGGACTTTAAGAAAGACATAAAGAACTCCCTTAAAGAAATGCAGGAAAATACAGGTAAGCAAGTAGAAGCCTTTAGAGAAGAAGCACAAAAATCCCTGAAAGAATTACAGGAAAACACAACCAAACAGGTGAATGAATTGAAAATGGAAATAGAATGCAGAAAGGGAAACAACCCTGGATATAAAAATCCAAAGGAAGAGACAAGGAGACATAGATACAACCAAAATACAAGAGATAGACGAGAGAATCTCAGGGGCAGAAGAAACTATAGAAAGCATTGACACAACTGTCAAAGATAATGTAAAATGCAAAAAGGTCCTAGCCTAAAACATACATGAAATATAGGACACATTGAGTAGCTCAAACCTAAGAATACTAGGTATAGAAGAAAGTGAAAACGCCCAACTTAAGGGTCAGTAAATATATTCAACAAAATTATAGAAAAAAAACTTCCCTAACCTAAAGAAAGAGATGCCCATAAACATACAAGAAGCCTGCAGAACTCCAAATAGATTGGAACAGAAGAGAAACTCCTCTCATCACATAATAGTTAAAATGCCAAATGCTCAAAACAAAGAAAGAATATTAAAAGCAGTAAAGGAAAATGTCAAGTGACCTATAAAGGCAGACCTATAAGAATTACACCAGACTTCTCACCAGAGACTGTGAAAGTCAGAAGATCCTGGACATATGTCATACAGACCCTACTAGAACACAAATGCCAATCCAAGTTACTGTATCCAGCAAAACTTCTATTAATATAGATGGAGAAACCAAGCTATTGTATGACAAAACCAAATTTGCACAATATCTTTCTACAAATCCAGCTCTATAAAGGATAGTAGATGGAAAATTCCTACACAAGGAGAGAAACTACACCATACAGAAAGCAAGAACATAATTTCCTTGCAATGAAACCAAAAGAGAGACAAAGAAACATAATTCCACCTTTAACAATGAAAATAATAGGAAGCGACAATCACTATTCCTTAATATTTCTCAACATCAACAGACTCAATTCCCCAATAAAAAGACATAGACTAACAGAATGGATATGTAAAGAGGACCCAGCTTTTTTGCTGCATGCAGCAAACGCACCTCAGAGATAACGACAGACACTACCTCAGAGTAAATGGCTGGAAAATAACTTTCCAAGCAAATGGGACCAAAAAAAAAAAAAAAAAAAAAAAAAAAAAAAAAAGGCTGGAGTTGCCCTTCTTATATCAAATAAAATTGACTTTCAATCAAAAAAGATAAGGAAGTACACTTCATATTCATCAAAGAAAAAATCCACCAACATGAACTCTCAATCCTAAATATCTATGCTCCAAATGAGAGGGTACCTATATTCATAAAAGAAACCTCACTAAACCTCAAAGCAAACATTGCATCTCATAACATAATAGTAGGAGATTTCAACACCACACACTCATCACTGGGTAGATTATGGAAAGAGAAATTAAACAGAGACGTAGAGAGACTAATACAAATTATGAACCAAATGGATTTAATAGATATTTATAGAACATTCCATCCTACAACAAAAGGACATACCTTCTTCTCAGCACTTAATGGAACTTTCTTCAAAATTGACCATATAATTGGTCACAAAACAGGCCTCAACAGATACAGAAAGAGAGATATAACCCTATGTATCCTATCGGATCACCACACACTAAGACTGGTCTTCAATAACAACAATAATGACAGAAAGCCCACATATATATGAAAATTGAACAATGCTCTACTCAATGACACTTGGTCAAGGAAGAAATAAGGAAAGAAATTAAAGACTTTTTAGAATTTAATGAAAATGAAGATACAACATTCCCAAACATATAGGAGACAATGAAAACTGTACTAAGAGGAAAACTCATAGCTCTGAGTGCAAGCAAAAAGAAACAGGAGAGAGCATATAACAGCAGCTTGACAGCACAACTAAAAGCTCTATAACAAAAAGAAATAAATAAACCCAAGTGCAGTGGAAGGTAGGAAGTAATGAAACTCAGAGCTGAAATCACCCAAGAAGAAATGAAAAGGACTGTACAAAGAATCAACAAAACCAGGAGCTGGTTCTTTGAGAAAACCAACAAGACAGATACACCTGTAGCCAGGATGACCAGAGGTCACAGCGAGTGTATCCAAATTAACAAAATTAGAAATGAAAAGAAAGGCATAACAATGGAATCTGAAGAAATTAAAAACACCATCAGATCCTACTACAAAAGGCTTTATTCAACAAAACTGGAAAAATTGGAGACAATGGACAATTTTCTAGACAGATAACAGGTAACAAAGTCAAGTCAGGAACAAATAAACCATCTAAACAACCCCATAACTCCTAAAGAAAAAGAAGCAGTTATTAAAAGTCTCCCAACCAAAAAAAGCCCAGGTCCAGATGGCTTCAGTGCAGAATTCTATCAGACCTTCATAGAAGACTTCATACCAATACTGTCCAAACTATTCCACAAAAATGAAACAGACGGAGCACTACCAAATTCCTTCTATGAAGCCACAATTACTCTTATACCAAAACCACATAAAGACCCAACAAAAAGCGAGCTTCAGACCAATTTATCTTATGAATATTGATGCAAAAATACTCAATAAAATTCTTACAAACCGAATCCAAGAACACAGCAAAACAATCCTCCATCCTGATGAAGTAGGCTTCATCCCAGGGATGCAGGGATGGTTTAATATACGAAAATCCATCAATGTAATCCACTACATAAAGAAACTCAAAGATATGAACAACATGATCATTTCATTAGATGTTGAGAAAGCACTTAACAAAATTCAATACCCCTTCATGATAAAAGTCCTGGAAAGATCAGGAATTCAAGGCCCATATCTAAACATAGTAAAAGCAATATACAGCAAACCAGTAGGTAGCATCAAACTAAATGGAGAGAAACTTGAAGCAATCTCACTAAAATCAGGGAGTAGACAAGGCTGCCCACTCTCTCCCTACTTACTCACTATTGTACTTGAAATCCAAGCCAGAGCAATCAGATAGGAAAGGAGGTCAAAGGGATACAAATTGGAAGGGAAGAAATCAAAATATTATTATTTGCAGATGACATGATAGTGTACTTAAGTGACCCCAAAAGTTCCACCAGAAAGCTACTTAACGTAATAAACAACTTCTGCAAATTGTCGGGATATAAAATTAACTGAAAAAAATCAGTAACCTTCCTCTACTCAAAGAATAAACAGGCTGAGAAAGAAATTAAGGATATGACACCCTTTACAATTATCCCAAATAATATAAAATATCTTGTTGTGACTTTAACCAAGCAAGTGAAAGATCTGTATGACATGAACTTCAAGTCTCTGAAGAAAAAAATTGAGGAAGATCTCAGAAGATGGAAAGATCTTCCATGCTCATAGATTGGCAGGATTAATATAGTAAAGATGACCATTCTGTCAAAAGCAACCTACAGATTCAATGCAATCCCCATCAAAATTCCTACTCAATTCTTTATACAGATAGAAAGAACAATCTGCAAATTCATTTGAAATAACAAAAAACCTTGGATAACAACAACTATACTCAACAATAAAAGAAGTTCTAGGGGAATCGCCATCCCTGACTTCAACCAGTATTACAGAGCAATAGTCATAAAAACTGTATGGTATTGGTACAGAGAAAGACAGATAGACCAGTGGAACAGACATGAAGACCCAGAAATGAACCCGCATAACTATGGTCACCTGATCTTTGACAAAGAAGTTAAATCTACCCAATTGAAGAAAGATAGCATTTTCAACAAATGGTGCTGGTTGAACTTGAGGTCAATATGTAGAAGAATGCAAATCGATCCATTCTCATCACAATGTACAAAGCTTAAGCTCAAGTGGATCAAAGACTTCCACATCAAACCAGATACACTCAGCCAAATAGAACAAAAAGTGAAGAAGAATCTCAAACATATGGGCACGGGGGAAATTTTCCTAAACAACACACCAATGGCTCATCCTCTAAGATCAAGAATCAACAAATGGGACCTCATAAAACTGCAAAGCTTCTATAAGGCAAAAGAAACTGTTATTAGGACAAAACAGCAACCATAAGATTGGGAAAGGATCTTTACCAATCCTACGTCTAATAGAGGGCTAATATTCAAAATATACAAAGAACTCAAGAAGTTAGACTCCAGAGAGCCAAATAACCCTACTAAGAATGGGGTACATTGGGGTACAAAATATTCTCAGTTGAGGATTATCGAATGGCCAAAAAGCAACTAAAGAAATGTTCAACATCCTTAGTCATCAGGGAAATGTAAATCAAAACAACCCTGAGATTCCACCTCACACCAGTGAGAATGGCTAAGATCAAAAACTCAGGTGACAGAAGATGCTGGCGAGGATGTGTAGAAAGAGGAATACTTCTCCATTTTTGGTGGGATTGCAACCTGGTACAACCACTCTGGATATGAGTCTGGAGTTTCCTCAGAAAATTGGACACTCCACTACCTGAGGACCCAGCTAGACCTCTCTTGGGCATACACCCAAAAGATGCTCCAACATACAACAAAGACACATGCTCCACTATGTTCATAGCAGCCTTATTTATAATAGCCAGAAGCGGGAAAGAACCCAGATTCCCTTCAACAAATGAATGGATTCCAAAAATGTGGTACATCTACACAGTGGAGTACTACTCAGCTATCAAAAACAATGACTTCATGAAATTTGTAGGGAAATGGAATGAACTAGAAAATATCATCCTGAGTGATGTTACTCAATCACAGAAAAACACACTTGTTATCCACTCATTGATAAGTGGATATTAGCCAAAAAGCTCAAATTTCCAAGATGCAATCCACAGACCATATGAAGCTCAAGAAGGATGATCAAAGTGAGGATGCTCCCACTCCTTCTTAAAAGGGGGGAAAATATTCATAGAAGGGTATTTGGAAGCAAAGTTTAGATCAGCGATTCAAGGAATGCCCGTAGCCTGACCCACATGTGCCCCATATATATACAGCCACCAAAACTAGATAAAATTGATGAAGCTAAAAAATGCATACTGGAAGGGACCGATATAGATCTTTCCTCAGAGACACATCCAGAGCCTGTCCAATACAGAGGTCACTGCTAGCAGTAAAACACCGAAATGAGAATAGGACCCCTTGGGGGGAATTAGAGGAAGTATTGAAAGAGGTGAAAGAGCTTGCAACCCCTAAAAAAAAAAAAAAAAAAAAAAAAAAAAAAAACACAATGCCAACAAACCAGATCTTCCAGGGACTAAACCACTACTGAAAGACTGTACATGGACTGACCCAGGGCTCCAACTGCATATGTAGCAGAGAATAGCCTTGTTGGGGCACCAGTGGAAGGGTAATCCCTTGGACCTGCCAAAGTTGGACCCCCAGTGCAGGGGAATATGTGGGGGCAATAAGGGGGGTGTATAGGGGGAATACCTGTATGGGGGATGGTGGGAGAGGAGGGCATGGGACCTTATGGACAGGAAACTGGGAAGGGGAATTACGTTTGAAATGTTAGTAAAAAAAATTAATAAAAAATTAAAGAAAAAACTAAGACAGTAGTAATAAGGTATAGGAATATGTAATTTTATTCCACTTTTTTTTTTGGCCTTTTTGAGCTATGGTTAGATTGACTCCATAGAAACAAAATACAGAAATATAGAAGGAACTGTATATTTATTTACAATTATGTTATCTACATGGCTATTTATTCCAGAAACATTGAAACCACTAATAGGTGTCATACATTGTAAGAGGCATAGAGTACAGAGAGTTACAAAGACACTGAGAACATTTATTCACTTTGAAATCTGGTTGTGTTTGTTAGATAAACAATATACAACTGAGTTGACTGTGAATCAAGTGATCATAAAGTGAAAAGTTCCATGAATCGCATAACCATACATAAATTGCCGTAATCAAACAAACAAGAAGGGAAGACTTAGTGACGACAGGCTATTTGTCTGGAAGTTTATTCTTAATCATCTCAAGAGTAAGAAGTAACCAGGTAGTTTAAGAGCTATGAATATCATGCATATGCACCTTTGAGGTAGAAAATAAATTTACCACTTTTGTCTCTTGGAAGATAATATGCTTGAATGAGAGAATAATTTGGAGAATGATTTGAGATGGTGTTCAAGAGTTTCATATTCTTTTAGTTTATTTCTTAAAGTAGTCAAAATAATAAAAACAAAATATAATAGCCCGCATGACATAAATAACACAAATATGTTTTCAATACTCTTAGTGGATATAATGATGAGATTAAAAACACAATATGGCCAAGTTTTCAGGAGGCTACTCATCCTAGACTTAATATGGTGCCTGCATTGCTGTGTCCTATACAGTGAAGAGAAGGGTTGGTATAATCTCCTGGAACTCTTATAGGTTGACCTGGGTACCATAGGGAGGCCCTGCACTCAGAACTTCTTGAAATCTGCTGAATTCTTAAAACCAAATCTCCATACTAAATTACATACAGATTATGATTCTTCCATATGGTAGTGACATAAGCATTTATTTTATATCACTGATCATATGGGAATCTCAACTCATGGTATGGAAATTAGATGATTTATTTAACTTTAAATATACATATGTATAACTATTCATCTGTCACCTATCTATAACATTTCTAACCATAAAGTTACCTAAGTACTTCAATAAGTATAAATATGAAAGTCTAATATACACATTTGACCCCAAATTTTTCAGGATTCAAAAAACAAAACAATAAAAATTGTAAGTTTTTTATTTTTCTCTATTTTTTCTTAGTTTATAGAGAAAACTCAATTTTTGTATTGTATTCTATACTGATAATGAAGAAAGATAAACAGGTAAACTTTGTGAGGAGGTTATGCATATTTTACCAATATTAGAAATGGAAAACAGCACATTTAGTCATTTATATTTACTTTACTTTTTTCTTCTTTGTAATATAATTTATTTGAATATAGCAGCAAAGTTGAGGAAGAGTATTTCATACACTTTGTCTTACAAATTTCTCTATAAAATAGGTATTCTGTTATAATTTCCTTAGAATTAAGGAATCATAATCTTTTGGATCTGTTTTTCTTTTTTTTAATAGGATATCTTTTATTTTCATTTCAAATGTTATTCCCTTTCTCCTCCTAACCATCTACTGCCCCGCTCTGGCATTTCCTTACACTGGGGAGTCCAACCTTGTCAGGACCAAGGGCTTCTCTTCTCTTTGGAGCCCAACAAGGCCATCCTTGTTACCCCAGTAATACCAAAACCTTGTCCTTTCCACAGCAGAACATGTCCAATGTAGTTTACCTGCCACCAGGTTGCTGGCTAGTCACCTGGAAGAATGGTGTCATATCAAGGGCTCAGTGTTGGTTTCTGTTATTGACAGATTTGGCTTTCCTCAGCAGCTGTAGCCAGGTCAACCTTGGTGAGTAGAGGTTCATGTCGAGGCAAAGCATTTCCAATCACTGCAACCATGGCCACTTTGTTCATGTGCTCATTGAGTAATGACAGAGCTGGCTGGGGAAAGAGGCTAACTGTCCACACAATGGGCCATTTTATTCACGTATTATTGACCTCCTCAGCAAAAATCACCTTTTGATGAATATTTATATAGAACACAAATAAATATTTTAAGTACTTTTTTATTTTTATTTTTTGGATATTTTATGTATTTACATCTCAAATGTTATTCCCTTTCCCCCCTCTCCTATGCTTTTACCTCTCCCCCTGCTTCTACTAGGATGCTCCCACTACCACCCACCCATTTCCCACTTCAACATCTTGACATTCTCCTACATATGGGAAATTAGCTTTCACAGAACCAAGGGCTTTTCTTCCTATTGATAATATACAATACTACCCTCTGCTAATTATGTGGCTGGAGCCATGGATCACTCCATGTGTATGCATTGGTCATTGGTTTAGTCCCTAGGAGCTTTGGTGGGGTCTGGTTGGTTAACCATTGCAAATCTCTTCAGCTTCTTCAGTCTCTTCTCTAACTCCTCCTTTGGGAGTCCCCATGCTCAGTCCAGTGGTTAGCTATAAGCTTCCTCATCTCGATCAGTAAGACTCTGGCAGAGCTTCTCATGAGACATGCATATCAGGCTCCTGTCAGCAAGCAATAGGCATCAGCAATAGTGGCTGGGTTTGGTGGCTACATATGGAATGGATCCACAGTTGGGGCAGTCTCTAGTTAATCTTTTCTTCAGTCCCTGCACCACTCTTTATGCCTCTATTTCCTCCCATGAGTATTTTTGTTCTCCTTTCTAAGAAGGCCTGAAGCATCCATAATTTTGGTCTTCCTTCTTCTTGAGCTTCATATGATCTGTGAATTATTTCTTGAGTATTCAGAGGTAGTACTATGTCTAATTTTCTGAGGAACCACAAGACTGATTTTCACAGTGACTGTACCAGCTTGCAATCACATCAACAATGAAGGAGTTCTTTCTCCACATTCTTGCTCACATCTGCTGTCAACTGAGATTTTTTATCCTAGCCATTTTGACTGATATGAGGTGGAATCTCAGGGTTGTTTTGATTTGAATTTCCCTGTTGTCTAAGCATGTTGGAAATTTCTTTAAGTGCTTCTCAGCTATTCCATAATTTTCAGTTGAGAATTATTTGTTTAGCTCTGTACCCCATTTTTTAATAGAATTATTTGGGTCTCTGGAGTCTAACTTCTTGAGTTCTTTGTATATATTACATATTAGTCCTCGTATCAGATATAGAACTGGTAAAGATCTTTTTCTGAATTTGTTGGTTGCTATTTTGTCCTATTGACAGTGTCCTTTGCCTTACAGAAGCTTTGCAATTTTATGAGGTCCTGTTTGTCACTTCTTGAACTTAGAGTATAAGCCATTGGCACCGTGTTCAGGAAAATTTCTCCCGTGTCAATGTACTCATGGCTTGTACACACTTTCACTTCCATTATATTTAGTGTATCTGGTTTTATGTGGAAGACTTCGATCTACTTGAATTTGAGCTTTGTACAAGGAGATAATAATGGTTCAGTTTGCATTCTATTACATGCTGACCTTCAGTTGAACCAACACCACTTGTTAAAAAGACTATTTCTGCTTTTCATTGGATAATTTTATCTCCTTTGTCAAAGATCAAGTGACCATAGATGTGTGGGTTCATTTTTGGAACATCAATTCTATTCCATTGATCTACCTGCCTATCTCTGCACCAATACCATACAGTTTTTTATGACAATTGCTCTGTTAATACAGCCTGATATCAGGGATGGTGATTCCCTCAGAAGTTCTTTTGTTTTTGATGATAGTTTTTACTATCCTGAGTTTTTTGTTACTCCAAATGAAGTTGCAAATAGGTCTTCCTAACACTATGAAAATTGAGTTAAAATTTTGATATGGATTGTGCTCAATCTGTACATATCTTCTGGCACTGTGGCCACTTTTACAATATTAATCCTGCTGATCCATGAGCATGGAAGATCTTTCTTTTCTTTCTTTCTTTCTTTTTCTTTTCTTCTTTTTTTTTGTAGTTTAACATTTAGATTTATGTGTCAAACTCTCAACCCACAATACATCTACACAATTAATTCACTGCCAGTTGATAAAGATATAAACCGCCAAACTAGGCAAGATGAAATTGACCTAGTCCACATGGATCAGGGTCATCCTGCTCCGTTGTTTCCATCTTTTTTTGTTGTTGTTGTTATTTTTTTTCATCTTTGTCAACTTGAGTATTTCTTACTTACATTTCGATTGTTATTCCCCTTCCCGGTTTCAGGCCAACATCCCGCTAACCCCTTGCCCTCCCCTTCTCTGTGGGTGTTCCAATTTCAATCCTCCTCCCATTATCTCCCTCCCCCCAACAATCACGTTACCTGGGTGTTCAGCCTTGGCAGGAAAAAAGGCTTCCCTTTCCTCTGGTACTCTTACTAGGCTATTCATTGCTGCCTATGAGGTTGGAGTCCAGGGTAAGTCCATGTATAGTCTTTGGGTAGTGGCTTAGTACCTGGAAGCTCTGGATACTTGGCATTGTTGTTCATATGGGGTCTCAAGTCCCTTCAAGCTCTTTCAGTACTTTCTAAGATTCCTTCAACGGGGGTCCCGTTCTGTCTTCAGTGGTTTAATGATGGCATTCGCCTATGTATTTGCTATATTCTGGCTGTGTCTCTCAGGAGAGATCTACATCCGGTTCCTGTCCACCTGCACTTCTTCATTTCATCCATCTTATCTAGTTTGGTGGCTGTATATGTATGGGCCACATTTGGGGCAAGCTCTGAATGGGTGTTCCTTCTGCCTCTGTTCTAAACTTTGCCTCCCTATTCCCTGCCAAGGGTATTCTTGTTCCCCCTTTAAAAAGGAGTGAGGCATTCGCATTTGGTCACCTTTCTTGAGTTTCATGTGTTCTGTGAATCTAGGGTAATTTGTGCATTTGGGATAATATCCACTTATCAATGAGTGCATATGTTGTGTTTTTCTGTGATTGGGTTAGCTCACTCCGGATGATATTTTCCAGTTTCATCCATTTGCTCATGAATTTCATAAAGTCCTTGTTTTTGACAGCTGAGTAATATTCCATTGTGTAGATGTACCACATTCTCTGTAGCCATTCCTCTGTTGAAGGGCATCTGGATTCTTTCCAGCTTCTAGCTATTATAAATAAGGCTGCTATGAATATAATATAGCATGTATCTTTGTTAAATGTTGGGACGTCTTTTGGGTATATGCCCAAGAGAGGTATACCCAGTTCCTCAGGTCCAGCTGGTTCCTCAATGTCCAATTTTCTGAGGAAACCCCAAACTGATTTCCAGAATAGTTGTACCATTCTGCAATCCCACCAACAATGGAGGAGTGTTCCTCTTTCTCTACATCGTTGGCAACATTTGCTGTCACCTGAGTTTTTGATCTTAGCCATTCTCCCTGGTGTGAGGTGAAATCTCAGTGTTGTTTTGATTTGCATTTCCCTTATGACTAAAATTTTGGACATTTCTTTAGGTGCTTTTCAGCCATATGGCATCCCTCTGCTGTGAATTCTTTGTTTAGCTCTGAACCCCATTTTTTAATAGGTTTATGTGTCTCTCTGCAGTCTAATTTCTTGAGGTCTTTGTATATTTTGGATATAAGCCCTCTATCTGTTGTAGGATTGTTAAAGATCTTTTCCCAATCTGTTGGTTGCCGATTTCTCCTAACAACAGTGTCCTTTGCCTTACAGCAACTTGGCAGTCTTATGAGATCCCATTTGTTGATTCTTGATAGTAGAGCATAAGTCATTGGTGTTTTTTTCAGGAAATTTTCTCCAGTGCCCATGTGTTCGAGATGCTTCCCCACTTTTTCTTCTATTAGTTTGAGTGTATCTGGTTTGATGTGGAGGTCCTGATCCACTTGGACTTAAGCTTTGTACAGGGTGATAAACATTGATCAATCTGCATTCTTCTACATGCTGACATCCAGTTGAACCAGCACCATTTGCTGAAAATGCTATCCTTTTTCAATTGGATGGTTTTGGCTCCTTTGTCAAAAATCAAGTGACCATAGGTGTGTGGGTTCATTTCTGGGTCTTCAATACTATTCCACTTGTCTATCTGTCTGTCTCTGTACCAATACTATGCATTTTTTATCACTACTACTCCATAATATTGCTTGAGTTCAGAGACATTGATTCCCTGGAAGTCCTTTTATTGCTGAGGATACTTTTAGTTATCCTGGGTTTTTTCTTATACCAGATGAATTTTCAAATTATTATGTCTATCTCTATGAAGAATTCAGTTGGAATTTTGTTGGGGATTGCATTGAATCTGTAGATCGCTTTTGATAAAATGGCCATTTTTACTATATTAATCCTGCCAATCCATCAGCATGGGAGATCTTTCCATCTTCTGAGATCTTCTTCAATTTCTTTCTTCAGAGGCTTGAAGTTCTTAACATACAAATCTTTCACTTGCTTCGTTAAAGTCACAGCGAGGTATTTTATATTATTTGGCACTATTATGAAGGGTGTCGTTTTCCTAATTTCTTTCTCAGCTTGTTTCTCTTTTGTGTAGAGGAAGGTTACTCATTTATTTGAGTTAATTTTATACCCAGCAACTTTGCTGAAGTTGTTTATCAGGTTTAGTAGTTCTCTGGTGGAACTTTTGGGATCACTTAAATATACTATCATATCATCTATAAATAGTGATATTTTGACTTCTTCTTTTCCAATCTTTATCTCTTTGATCTCTTTTTGTTGTCTGACTGCTCTGGCTAGAACTTCAAGAACTACACTGAATAAGTAGGGAGAGAGTGGGCAGCCTTGTCTAGTCCCTGATTTTAGTGGGATTGCTTCAAGTTTCTCTTCATAATATTAGCTACTGGTTTGATGTATATGGCTTTTACTATGTTTAGGTGTGGGTTTTGAATTATTTTTCTTTGCAGGACTTTTATCATGAAGGGTGTTGAATTTTGTCAAATGCTTTCAGCATCTAATGAAATGATCATGTGGTTTTGTTCTTTCAGTTTGTTTATATAATGGATCACGTTGATGGTTTTTCCGATATTAAACCATCCGTTGCATGCCTGGGATGAAGCCTACTTGATCATGGTGGATGATTGTTTTGATGTGCTCTTGGATTCGGTTTGCCAGAATTTTATTGAGTATTTTTTGCGTCGATGTTCATAAGGGAAATTGGTTTGAAGTTCTCTTTCTTTGTTGGGTTTAGGTAAAAGAGTAATTGTGTGGTTTAGGTATAAGAGTAATTGTGGCTTCATAGAAAAAATTCAGGAGTGCTCCATCTGTTTCAATTTTGTGGAATAATTTGGATAATATTGTTATGAGGTCGTCTATCAAGGTCTGATAGAATTCTGCACTTAACCCATCTGGACCTGGACTCTTTAGTTGGGAGACCTTTTATGATTGCTTCTATTTCGTTAGGAGTTATGGGGTTGTTTCAATGTATTATCTGTTCTGAATTTAACTTTGGTACCTGGTATCTGTCTAGGAAATTGTCCATTTCCTCCAAATTTTCAAGTTTTGTTCAATATAGGCTTTTGTAGTGGGATCTGATGATTTTTTAAATTGCCTCTGACTCTCTTGTTATGTCTCACTTTTCATTTCTGATTTTGTTAATTTGGATACACTCTCTGTGTACTCTGGTTAGTCTGGCTAAGGGTTTATCTATCTCGTTGATTTTCTCAAAGAACCAGCTTTTGGTTCTGTTGATTCTTTGTATAGTCCTTTTTGTTTCTACTTGGTTGATATAAGCTCTGAGTTAGATTATTTCCTGCCTTCTATTCCTCCTGGGTGTATTTGCTTCTTTTTGATCTAGAGCTTTTAGGTGTGCTGTCAAGCTGCTGATATATGCTCTCTCCTGTTTCTTTCTGCAGGCACACAGAGCTATGAGTGTTCCTCTTAGCATAGCTTTCATTATGCTCCATTAGTTTGGGTATGTTGTATCTTCATTGTCATAAAATTCAAAGAAGTCTTTAATTTCTTTCTTTATTTGTTCCTTGACCAGGTTATCATTGAGTAGAGCATTGTTCAACTTCCATGTATATGTGGGTGTACTTCCCTTATTGTTATTGAAGAACAGCTTTAGCCCGTGGTGGTCTGATAGGACACATGGGATTATTTCTATCTTTCTGCATCTGTTGAGGCCTTTTTCTATGACCGATTATATGTTCAATTTTGGAGAAAGTACCATGAGGTGGTGAGAAGAAGGTATATGCTTTTGTTTTAGGGTAGAATGTTCTATAAATACCTGTTAAGTCCATTTGGTTCATGACTCCTCTTAGTCTGTCTATATCTCTGTTTAATTTTTGTTTCTGTGATCTGTCCATTGATGAGACATGTCCATGATGAGAGTGGGGTGTTGAAATCTCCTACTATTATTGTGTAAGGTGCAATGTGTGCTTTGAGCTTTAGTAAGGTTTCTTTTACGTATGTAGGTGCCCTTCTATTTGGGGCATAGATATTTAGGATTGAGAGTTCATCTTGGTGGATTTTTCCTTTGATGAATATGAAGTGTCCTTCCTTACCTTTTTTGATGACTTTTAGTTGAAAATCGATATTATTCGATATTAGAATGGCTACTCAAGCTTGCTTGAGTCGGTCCCTTCAGGTTCTGGTGATGTCTCAGACGCAGGGCACCTGCTGCTCCTCTGCCCTTACCTATGGGATCCCAGAGTCCATATACAGTTTCCTCTTGGGCCTGGGATGTGGGCAGGTGTGGGCAGTGTTGGTGGTCTTTTCCGCTCTGCAGTCTCAGGAGTGCCTACCTGTCTGGGCAGTGAGCTCTCTCTCCCATGGGGTTTGGGAGCAGTGAGCTGTGGGTAGGGATCCATGAGGTTGGGAATCCCGCTAAAAACCGGAAGTGTCCAGTCCTAGAGGAATTTTGCCTCTGTGTGTGCTGAGGCCACCAGTCAGGTCTCTTGGAGCAGAAAAGTTGGTCTTACCTGTGGTCCTGAGGCTCAAGTTTGCTCGTGGGGTGTTGCTTATGAGCTCTCCGTGGGGGCAGCAACCAGGAGGACCTGCGCTGCCCTTTCCGGGAGCCCCCGTGCACCAGGGTTCCAGATGTATTTTGGTGTTTTCCTCTGGAATCAGCAATGTGTGCAGAGAGCAGTCTCTTCTGGTTTCGCAGGCGTGTCTGCCTCTCTGAAGGTTTAGCTCTCCCTCCCACGGGATTTGGGTACAGAGAACTGTTTATCCGGTCTGTTTCCTTCAGGTTCCGGTGGTGTCTCAAGCAGGGGTCCTGCCGCTCCTGGGCCCTCCCCCACGGGAACCCAGAGGCCTTATACAGTTTCCTCTTGGGCCAGGGATGTGGGCAAGGGTGGGCAGTGTTAGTGGTCTTTTCTGTTGTGCAGTCTCAGGAGTGTCCACCTGTCCGGGTGGTGAGCTCTTTCTCCCACGGGTTTGGGAGCAGTCTCCATTTTATTCTTAAACATACACAGGCTTAGTCTACTATCTTGCTACCCTGGACATAAAATACAGTTTTACCTTAAAAAAAAACAAAGCAATGAAAACTATAATTTGATGTCAGTATGCATTAAATAAGTACTCTCAGAGTCCTACATGTGTAAAACTTGGTCTACAAGAGCAGATCTATTGGAAAGTCTGAATTGGTAAATTTTGAACATCATGGAAGGCCTTATATCATTAGGAGTATCATTGCATTAAATTATATTTCGGACACTTTCCTTGATTTATTTCAGTATGAGAGAAGCTTCTGAAATATGTTCCAACTTTATTAAGGCCTGGAAGCAAGTGGCCAGCAAATGGACTGGAATCTTCAAAACTGTGAAACAAAATACACATTCTCACTTTTTAAGTTGATTATCTTTTGTATGTGTTATAGCAATAGAAATCTGGAGTGCAAATTCAGTAATTGGTTTTCTAATCATTTTGTTGTCTAATGTCATTGCTAAATTTTAGTTTCTCATTTAATATTTAATGTACATAAAAAAGAATAGTTTTATTTTTTTGTGGTACCATTGAATAGAATTCAGTTTTTTAATTGTAGTGTATTATTTTAATTAATATTGTGTTTCAGAAAATTATGTTATTTAAATTTGTTATGTATATTGAGGGATTCATCATTTCTTTATTACCTGTATTTTGAAATTTTTTTTAGGTTTTCTTTTGGATATTTTACTTATTTACATTTCAAATGTTATCCTCTTTCCTGGTTTCCCCTCCACAAACCCCTTATCTCATATCCCTCCCCCTGCTTCTGTGAGGGTGCTTCCCCACCAACCCTGCCTCATCTACCTAGCATCCTACTACACTGGGGCATTAAGCCTTCATAGGACCAAGGGCCTGCCCTCCCACTGATGCCTGACAAAGCCATCCTTTGCTACAAATTGAGCAGGAGCTATGGGTCCCTCCATGTGTACTCTTTGGTTAGTGGTTTAGATCCTGGGAGGTCTGAGGCATTTGGTTGGTTGACAGTGTTGTTCTTCCTACGTGGCTGCAAATCCCTTCAGCTTCTTCAGTTCTTTCCCCAACTCCATTGGAGTCCCCATGCTCAGTCCGATGGTTGGCTCTGAGGATCTGCCTTTGTTTTTGTCAGGCTCTGGCAGAGAGTCTCAGGAGAAAGCTTTATCAGGCTCCTGTCAGCAAGCACTTCTTGGCATCAGCAATAGTGTCTAGGTTTTGTATTTATATATTTGTCTATTCTTGTACATGTTCATCATAGTCTTTTTTATCACATACATACACTACACATACACACACACACATACACAGAGAGAGAGAGAGAGAAAGAGAGAGAGAGAGACAGACAGACAAGTAGACAGAGACAGAAAGAGAGGCAGAGGCAGAGAGAGACAGAGGGAGCAAGAAATCAACACACATGATAGAAAATGGATACACAGAAATAAGCACAGACTATGTTTTACACCATATAAATATATATATATACACATATATACATTGATATAGATGTATATTTAGATGTAAATGCACATATATCAGTATAAAAACAAATGTAAATCATACATCTATCATGAATTTGAGAAGAGAAAACAAACCATTCTAGATGTCTTTGCTTGGCTTATTAAACTTAACATGATGATTTATAGATGCATTAACTTTTTTCAGCAAATATCATTTAATTTTTCCTAGTGTTTGACAGTTTTATACATACAAATACATATGTTTATGTGTGTTTTTTTAAAAATAATCATGGAGCTCCACCTTTCTTCTGGCCTCCTTCCCATGAATTCCCTAGGATCACAGTAGCCAGAGACACAGAAGGCCTGCCCTAACCAGAGACAGAAGAGACTGCACTCCTTGCTTCCAAGAAGAGAGGCTTTCTTGTCTCCAAGGAGGCAGGCTCTAGTTAGAGACAGTCAGCCACTTAATACCAGAGATAACAAGATGGCCAGAGGAAAGAAAAAGAACATGAACAATAGAACCCAATGTAATCTAGCACTAACAGAACACAGTTCTTCCACAACTGAAGCTCTGTATACTCCAACATGCCTGAAAAGAGAGGTAATGACCTGAAATCCCATCACATGTAGATGATAGAGGCCTTTAAGTTGGTTATGAAGAGCTCCCTTAAAGAAGTAAAGGAAAACACAAGTAAACATATAGAAGCCATTAAAGAGGAAACAAATAAATCCCTTAAAGAAATAAAGGAAAATACAATCAATCAGGGGAAGGAATACAGTAAAACAGATCAAAATATAAAAATGGAAATAGAAACAGTAATGAAAACACAAAGGGAGACAAACCCAGACATGGACAACTTAAGAAAGAGATCAGGAGCTACAGGTGCAATCACAAATAGAATATGAGAGATAGAAGAGAGAATCTCAGGCATCAAAGATATCATAGCAAATATTGACACATCTGTCAAAGAAAATACAAAGTGTGAAAAGCTCCTAACCCAAAATATCCAGGAGATTCAAGACACAATGTAGAGTTCAAGTCTAAGAATAATAGGAAAAGAAGAAAGTGAAGAATACCAGATCCAAGGGTCAGAAAACATCTTCAACAAAATCATAGAAGAAAATTTCCATAACCTAAAGAAAGAGATGACCATAAATGTACAAGAAGCCAACAGAACACTGAGTAGATTAGACCAGAAATGAAAACCCTCTCATCACATTATAACCAAAACATGAAATACACAAAACAACGAAAGGATATCAAAAGTTATAAGGAAAAAAGTCAAGTAACATAAAAATGCAGGCCTATCAGAATTTCACGTGAGTTCTCTACAAAGACTCTAAAAGCCAGAGATGCTCTACAGATTTCATCCAGTCCCTAGGATAATACAAATGACAGCACGGGATAGTATAGTCAGCAAATCTATCAATCATAATAAATGGAGAAACCAAGATATTCCATTAAAAAACAAATTTAAACAATATCTAAATATCTATGTACTAATCCAGTCCTACCAAGGATATAAGAATGAAATATCTAATATAAAGATGGTAACTACACCCAAGAAAACACAAGACACTAAACATTTCACACGCAAAAAAAGAGAATATGCACACATAGTACCACCTCAAAAAACAAAATTAAAAGGAATTAAAAAAATTAGTCTTTAATATCTCTCAACATCAATAGACTCACTTTCTCAATAAAAAGACACAGGCTATTAGACTGGATACTTAAACAGGATCCACACTTTGCTTCAAACAAGAAAGACACCTCAGTATAAAGGACAACTACTACCTAAAAATAAAAGGATGAAAAATTTTTCCAAACAAATGGTCTCAATAAACAAGGTGGAGTTGCCAGTGTAATAATATCCCATAAAATAGACTTTCAACCAAAAGTTACCAAGTGAAATGGGGAAGGAAACTACATATTCATCACAGGGAAAATTCATTGATTCTGAACATCTATGCCACAAATGCAAGGGCAACCACCTTCATAACAATAACTAAAGTTCAAAACTCACATTGAACCTCACACAATAGTAGTGGGAGAATTCACCACCCCAATGGACAGGTTATTGAAACAGAAACTAAACAGACACATTGAAACTAACAGTAGTTATGAACCAAGTGGATTTAATAGATATTTATAAAACATTTCACCCCCAAAAAAGAGAATGTACCTTCTCAGCATGTCATGGAACTTTCTCCAAAATTGACCATATATTCAGACATAAAAAACAGCCTCAACAGATGAAAGAAGATTGGGAGGCAATGGGAAGGAGGGAGGAGGGATCAAGAAGGGGCAATACCTGGAATGTAAATAACTAAAATAATAAATAAAATTAATCATTTTCATCTCCATTCTACAACTTATCTACTTGCTTTTTAAGCATCATCCTTAATCTCAAGTTACTTTCCTACTGCCTTTCTTTCCTCCTTCCTTCCTTCCTTCCTTCCTTCCTTCCTTCCTTCCTTCCTTTCTCTCTCTCTCTCTCTCTCTCTCTCTCTCTCTCTCTCTCTCTCTCTTTCTCTTTCTTTTTTCGAATGACCTATTGAATGTAATTAGAATTTTTGCTGTGGATGTATAGAATACATATCTTCATTCTGATAACTTCCAATAGTTCAAGATTTTCCTCAAACATAAGATTGTATTCTGTATTTTGTGGACATAATACATAACATTAAAAGGCAGCATGTGAACTGCACCTTAGTGTTTTGCAAAG
Source organism: Rattus rattus (assembly GCF_011064425.1). NCBI lineage: Eukaryota > Metazoa > Chordata > Mammalia > Rodentia > Muridae > Rattus > Rattus rattus. Next base: position 45,316,677 of record NC_046164.1, on the reverse strand, counting down.
CATGTAGTCTAGAACAATCATAAGTAATTTGGTCTTAGAGTGATGTGCAAGGAATGTAATGTTTTTTTTTAATTATTCAGAGTCTTTTGTATTCTTACCTTTTAAATAAAATAAAAGACATCAACTATTTCCCTTATGTTATTCATTCTACCACCTAAAATTTGCTTGTTTTTCTTATTTCTATAGGCAAGATTTGTGCGCTCACAAATTTCTTCTCACTCTTTCACATTTACTTATACTTACCTAAATGTTGGCTCATTTTCTTAGTATCTGACTAGAGGTTGTGTTGATATTTATAGTAATGGTCTACTGATGACTTATAGAAAATAATATTCTATAACATATTGATCATGTACAGAAAAATCAAACTTTAATATAAGTAAAAGTCAAGTATACTTTTTTCTCTCAAAGAAGATAACACATAAAATAGGAAATAGCAGAAGTAAGTAATGTTACCACCTTAGATGAAGCTGACTACTTTTGTCAATGTCACACAGGCAAGAGACATCAAGGAAGATGGAATCCCAATTGGGAAAATGCCTCCATAGATTGGCCTACAGACCAACCTCTGTAAAGAGTTTTTGATTAATCACTGCTCTTACAAAGCCTAGCACATTGTGGATGTTGCTGTACTTACAAGCTGATCATGAGCTTTATTAATAAAGAAGAATAATAAACAACCAGATAAAAGAGCACACATGGTATGTACTCACTGATAAGTGGATATAAAAAAAAAAAGCTTGGAATACCCATGATACAACTCACAGACCATATGAAACCCAAGAAGAAGGAAGTCCGAAGTATGGATGTTTAAGTCCAGCTCACAAGGAGGAAGAAAATAATCTCAGGAGATAGAGGGGAGGAGGGACCTGGGAGGGAAAGGGGTAGGGGAGGGAAAATGGGGACAGGATCAAGTGTGGAAGGAGACAAGGAAGAAATACAGAGGGTCAGGAAATTGAACAGAGGTATATAGCAGTGGGGGATGACAAAGTGGGGGTAGCCATTAGAAAGTCCCAGATACCAGGGACCCACGAGATTCCCAGGACTCAAAAGGGAAGCCATGAGCCAAAATACCCAACAAAGGGGAGAGAGAATCTGTAGAGATCATATCCAGTGGATAGGCATGGCCCCTCTTTGAGGGATTGAGCCACCCACCCATCTCAAAAATATTAATCCAGTATTTCTCATGCCAAAAAGAACTTCAGGGACAAAGACTGGAGCAGAGACTGAAGGAAAGGCCATCCAGTTAGTGTTCCACCTAGGGATCCATCCCATCCTTATTCAGATGTTAATGTCGATGCCAAGAAGCAGTTGCTGACAAGAGCCTGTTTTAACTCAATGAAAAGTTTATGTATCCTGTATGTGAGTTCTTCCTGAAATAATAAGAGAAATATTTAATAAAGAATGAACAGCAGCAGTTTTAGAAAAAATTTTATGGGACTACATCACGAAGTTTTGACACACAGCTACTTGGATCACTGGACTTTCAATTAGAATAGAGCCAATCTAATTGAAGGAAAGTGTGTAAGCCACTTTCAAGAACTCTAACTAGGACACTTTGCCAAATTTCATTGAGGAGACCCAAGACAAGAACCTAGAGGCAAAAACTAGTGCAGACAATGTGAAGACATTTGGATTATGAGCTCGATCCTCGAGGCTTGCTTATCCTACTCAATTACACAACACATAATTCAATTTTACTAGTGTAGGAACACAAGCCTAGGGTTGCACAGGCCACAGCAGGCTGGAACTGCTCACACCCAGAATTTATCAAGACAATTTCTCACAGAAGCACTTACAGACAAACTGATTGAGGCATTTTGTCAATAAGATTCAAAGGCAATTTCTAAATGATATTCCCATTCCCAGATAAGCCTAGATTTGTCAAGTTGACAGACAAACAACAAAAATCTACAAACAAAACAACAAAAACAGAGTGAAGGAGTTTATTTTTATCCATGTCATATTCAATGGCTGAGGGAAGTGGGGGCAGGTACTCAAGCATAAAAGGCATGCAAGAACTTAAGAACCATCACCTAAGGGAAGGAAAGGTCTTACTGGTATGCAGAATCCCAGAATCCCAGGATCACAGTCACAGCTGGACTCTGAGGAGCTTTGACACAACCAGGCTCTGAGGAACAGGCTCCAGTCAGAGACGGCAAGGCCAGTTAGCACTAGAAATATCCAGATGGGGAGAGGCAAGCACAAGAACATAAGCAAGAGAGATGTAGTCTTCTTACATTTTTGAGAAAATGCACATCTGAACCTGGGAACCTTGTTCCAGGTGCCAGGCACTCCAGCCTTTTCTGGGTTTGTCTGTGCACTTGAGAATCTACTCTCTCAACCTGAACCTTCTGATCTTCATTATTTAGTAAATGATCTTAGCTTACCGTACTTAATTTCATCAAAACCACTTAATAAATCCCACTTAAGATGCCCCAGTCCATATGGCTTCCTGTCCCAGGTCTGACCTATACTGTTTCAAGAACCTTGCTCTATGCCAAGGCAGTTGTTGACTGTGAAATACTGGCTGTGGTCCTTTTTGCCACACCTAGAGAGAAAGAAGAGATCTCAACCCTACTATGACTCAGTCCCCTCTTGGAACTTTTACAAGCTTTTGTGGAAGAAAAAAAGATAATAAAGAACAAAGAACGAGGCTTTCTCAGTCAACTAAATCTTGATTCATTGAATCGATAATAAGAAAATACAAGTATCCTCCAAGAATTACTAAACCCAGATTAAAAGCCTCAAATATGAACAACACACAAAAAAAGTTCAGAAAAGTTAAAAGGAAGAAATTCATAACTCTAAACATGAATATAAATATGACTGTCAGAATTCAATATTATAAACACAGTCAAAATTCATGAGTAGCACAGTCATAATCTCGAGTAGGACTTTCTTTTTTATCATTTTTTTAATTGTCAAAATTACCAAAAGATTTACGCTGTACATAGATTTGTGCTGTTTGCAATATTGGTCAGACATCTTGATGTAGATTACATCAATTCACAAACATCAAAGTACTAAGAAAAAGGAATTGAAAATACTTAGTCAAAGATAGAATATCTATATTGAATTGGTTACTACTTTTCATCAAGATTCAGGGAATAATGCAGAAAAAAGTGATAGAGAGAATGTACAAATCAGAAAGTGGGGAAGAGGGATATGAAGTTTTTCCTTCTAGACATGGCATGATTGTTGCTCTCATAAAATCAGAGCAGGTGTAGTCAATAAAGCAGACATTCAAAATCTATTTTGGATGGATGGTGACTGAGTACTCACCTGTAGGGTCGTGGGTCCAGTGTCTGCTCTGCCAGTTTTCAGCTGCTTGGGGAGGTAGGGAACAGGAAATTTGACTGTACTTAACCTCATGCCTTCACCAGGCGGGTATTGGGCCATAGGAAAGCGCCTAGGCACTACTGGGGGTAGGAAAGTGCAGTCTGAAGTGAGGGACAGAAAAAGCTAGTTCAGGGTCCTGCCGGCTTGTAGGATCATCTGGTTCTTGGGCACTTGGGCACTGCTACAAGTGTAGAAAGAGGTGAGAACCTGATCTGGGCCTTTACAGTGGATCTAGCCTGGGGTTGTGGCTTGAGCTTGGTGGTGGTCTTTGCTGGGAGTGCAGAGAGCAGGTGACTCTATAGGTGGACAACTTCTCATGGCTCCTTACAGCTCCCAGTGAAAAGAAGCAATTCATGATTTTAAGGCATTTATTGTCACGGAGGAAACTGGATGTATAAAACCATATTCCCTTCCTCAGGGTGAGTCTGAGATTAAATACCTTTTGCAAGGAGGAATGTCTGGGAAGGAAAACTTATTGGCTAAGCCCTCCAGGCCTCTAGGTACCTCGTTAGAATAGTGATCTCTGCCTTGAGCCTACATGACCACAGGCCATATCCTTTTTCTCATCTACATGTGGAGGGACTTTCCCTTATTTGACTGATGGCCACAAATCTATGGGAGCTAAACTAGTGACAGTGGCCTGGGGCCCAGGAGCAGGTGAAGCTTCTACTGTCCTCTCAGGGTCTCTGTGGCTTCTAGCTTTAGCATGACTTTGGACCTGGCTACCCTACACAGTCCACTGCCCCACACTCACCCACATCTGAGAGCATATTGGAAGTTGATATCATATGGGGAATAATAGGTTACATTTCATTGGAGATATAGTCATTGGTATATTTCCCTTTCTCTAGTCACTAGAGCCTATTAGGTGATCTCATATGCATAGACATATCAACAACAATAAATGGATGTTTTATGTTTAAAAGTAGCAGAATATAAATAAATTAGATGGTACATGGTAGAGAAGGAGATGTATTGAAGGAGTTGTCCAAGGATAAATTGGATAAGAGTAATAGGGAGACATAGAAATGATTGAGAGTTACTATACACATGAATCAGCATTTAAAGGTTACAGATAAATTTTTCCTCCCTTCCCATTTTTAAAAATGTTTATTTATTTATTTATTATATGGAAGTACACTGTAGCTGTTGTGAGCAACCATATGGATGCTGGGATTTGAACCCCTGGAAGAGCAGTCAGTGCTGTTAACCATTAAACTATTTCTCCAGCACAATAAATATATTTTTCCATCGTTATTAACTTGAGTATTTCTTATTTACATTTCGATTGTTATTCCCCTTCCCGGTTTCCGGGCCAACATCCCCCTAACCCCCCCTTCCCCTTCTATATGGGTGTTCTCCTCCCCACCCTCCCCCTGTTACCACCCTTCCCCCAAAAATCACGTTAACTAGGGGTTCAGTTTTGGCAGGACAAAGGGCTTCCCCTTCCACTGGTGCTCTTACTAGGCTATTCATTGTTTCCTATAAGGTTGAAGCCCAGGGTCAATCTATGTATAGTCTTTGGGTAGTGGCTTAGTCCCTGGAAGCTCTGGTTGCTTGGCATTGTTGTTCATATGAGGTCTCCGGCCCCTTCAAGCTCTTCCAGTCCTTTCTCTGATTCCTTCAACAGGGGTCCCGTTCTCAGTACAGTGGTATGCTGCTGGCATTCACCTATGTATTTTCTGTATTCTAGATGTGTCTCTCAGGAGAGGTCTACATCTGGTTCCTGTCGGCCTGCACTTCTTTGCTTCATCCATCTTATCTAATTGGGTGGTTGTATATGTATGGGCCACATGTGGGGCAGGCTCTGAATGGGTGTTCCTTCTTCCTCTGTTCTAAATTTTGCCTTCCTATTTCCTCCCAATAAATACATTTTTAAAACAATGGTTTGTTTATTGAAAGGCGAGACAGAAGATTTTCTCCATGGTACAAACCACAAAAATCATGAACTAACTGTTTCTATTTCAGTGCAGTGTAGTGCAGTGCAGTGTGTGTTTTGTGTGTGTGTGTGTGTGTGTGTGTGTGTGTGTGGGTGTGTGGTGTGTGTGTGTGTGTGTGTGTGTGTGTGTGTGGGTGTGGGTGTGTGTGTGTGTGCCTCTCTTTGTGTGTCTGTGTGTGTGATTTCTATTTTCTAGTAAGTCATACAGTATGAGGAATTGAAAACACATATAATTCTTTTATTAGTACATAAATATGCTTTGCATTACAATATTCTTTATAGCCAAAGTAATATATTGAAATGAAAATAAGGAAACAAATAAATAGGTCTGAATAATAAATTATTGTCTAATAAACTTCATGTACTACATGGGAATGATCATCTTGTCTACCTGCCTTTTACAATGATGTCATGTACTCAGAATATCTAGACTGTATACATGCAATAATTATTTGACATAATTATCAAATTTTGTAGCACACTCTGGCATCAGTTATTGGCATATTGATGAAAATTGTATTGTTCATGTAATGAGTTTTCAAATGTATAGCATATAGATTTTAAAGTTCAAGTGTTTGTATGAGATAAATTTTATATAACACCATGTAAGTGTACAGGCACAGAATATCCTTAAGCCTTATTACTTACACTGTTATATATTTCTACTCAGTTTGCTGCACTTTGGAAATTAATGTTGCAGATTAATGTTTATGACTTTATAGTTTGTTGCATTTTATGAGTTGGTTCTTATCCTAAATCATGGTAAAAATGCCTTACTATGAACCTTGAATGCTTGTTCCACTTTATAGAACAAAACAATTTTCATGTGTGTAGAACACTATGTTACTTTGCATTTTTATTCAATATTTTGAATTTTAAACAAAAAATGAGGGCATTTTGAGGTGGTTCATGTATAGTTACTTATTCCTTATATAACATAATGAACCAAGTAGATTTTTTCAATGGGATTTTTATAAATTAGGAAGTATCATACAAATAAAATTTTCTGTTTGTTTTCTCATCAGATATGTAAAATGAAAATTATTTTTTCTTTTGTATAATTCAATAAACCTTTCTGACTGTTATTGCTTCTGTCCGAAATACTTGTTTCTGTGTTTCTTTCCTTTTTCTTTTCTTTTTTTTATTGGGTATTTTTTATTTACATTTCAAATGCTATCCCCTTTCACTTACCCCTTCCCATCTCCCTGCCCTGACATTTCAGTACTTTGGGTGCTTCAACCTTGGGAGGACCAAGGGCTTCTCCTTCCATTGATGCCCAACAAGGCCATCCTCTGCTACATATGCAGCTGGAGCCATGGGTCTATCCATGTGTACTTTGGATGGTGGTTTAGTCACAGGGAGCTCTGGTTGGTGGTTATTGTTGTACTTATGGTGTGGCAAATTCCTTCAGCTACTTCATTCCTTTCTCTAACTCTTCCAATGGTGTCTCAATTTTCAGCTCAATGGTTGGCTTCAAGCTTTCACCTCTATATTTGTCATGTTCTGACAGAGTCTCTCAGGGGACAGCTACATCAGGCTCCTCTCAGCAAGCACTCATTGGCATCAGCAATATTGTTTGGGTTTGGTGGCCATTAGTATATGGACTGGATATCCAGGTGGGGCAGGCTCTGAATGGCCATTCCTTCAGTCTCTGCTCCAAACTTTTTCTCCATATCTTCTCCTATTGATATTTTTGTTCCCCCTTTTATAAAAAAGTGAAACATCAATACTTTGTTCATCCTTCTTCTTGAGCTTCATGTGGTCTGTAGATTGTTTTCTGGGTTATCTGAGCTTTTGGGCTAATATCCACTTATCAGTGAGTGCATACCATGTGTTTTTATTGTAACTGGGTTACCTCACTCTGGATGATATATTCTAGTTCCATCCATTTGCCTAAGAATTTCATGTAGTCATTGTTTTTTATAGCTAAGTAGTACTCCATTGTGTAGATTTACCACATTTTCTGTATCCATTCCTCCGTTGAAGAAATCTGTGTTATTTCCAGCTTCTGGGTATTATAAATAAGGCTGCTATGAACATAGTGGGGCATGTGTCCTAATTATACCTTAGAACATATTTTAAGTATATGCCCAGAAGTGGTATAACTGAGTGCTCAAGTAGTATTATATCCAGTTTTCTGAGGATCTGCCAAACTGACTTCCAGAGTGGTTATACCAGCTTGAAATCCTATCAGCAATGGAGGAGTGTTTCTTTTTCTCCACATCCTTGCCAGCATCCGTTGTCACCTGAGTTTTTGACATTTTGACCTGAGTCTTAGCCATTCTGACTGGTGTGAGGTGGAATCTCAAGGTTGTTTTGATTTGCATTTCCCTGATGACTAAGGATTGAACATTTCTTTAGGTGCTTCTCAGCCATTCGATATTCCTCAGTTGAGAATTCTTTATTGAGCTCTGTATCTCATTTTTAATAGGGTTATTTGATTCTCTGGAGGCTAACATTTTGAGTTCTTTGTATATATTGGATATTAGCCCTCTATGGGATGTAGGATTGATAAAGATCTCTTCCCAATCTGTTGGTTGCCATTTTGTCCTAATGACACCAAAGTGAAATATTGGAATTTTAAAATAGATTTAACTTCTGAATTTTTTACTGTGCACATATTTTGATTTTACTTATTTCACTCATTATTATCTGTTTCATTACATTTTTATAGCATATACTTAAATCATCTTTGTGATGACAACAATCCAAACAAATGGTCAAAGCACAGCTAAAATATCTCCATGCAAGAAACATAGCATCCAGAATGATGTCAGTCCAATTAAAGAAGGCAGTCAGTAGACTCTAATGAAGTAGCATGCTGTGGAATATTCCAGAGTTCCTGGTGCTTGAATGCATATGATCAGAACTTTGACTCAATATTGCTAAACATAAATTATAAAGTCATGCTTTTACAACATTGCATTACCTTTTACACATCTTGCATAACAGTACAATTTTCAGTATTTTAGTCAACTTTAATTAAATCATAACTTGTCTAAATGAGATTGCTTAATAAAATTTATTCTAGTATTACTAACACCATATAAATTTCATGTTACAGTGACATTGTATCTATAGAAGACTTCCCCAAATATAGTAATTTTATTTTGCTTGTAAGTCTAAAGGTACTTGGTTAGAGAACATTAAAATATATTCAGACCCGGGGTGGGAGACCCCAGGCTCAAGGTGGGTGACCTTACGTGAAATAGCCAACATTAGGGATATGGAATCAGAAGGGACCACCTCCAGCAGTCAGACAGGACCCCCAGTGGATAGATGGCCACACCAACACACAAAACGCTCGACCCCAAATTGCTCCTGTATAAAAGATATTCAGGGAGTAAATGGAGCAGAACTTAAAGGAACAGCAGACCAATGACAGGCTGGCCCGTGGATTAGCAGTCTTAGAAAGTTTGACTTTATTAGAGTAGGTGTGTCACTGTGGGTAAGAGCATTGATATCCTCTTCCTTGCTGCCTAGAAGACAGTCTTCTAGCAGCCTTCAGATGAAGATGTGGGACTCTCAGCTCTGCAGTCCTGCCTAGACGCTGGCATGCTTGCTCCTGTCTTGATGATGATGGACTGAACCTCTGAATGTGTAAGCCAGCCCCAATTAAATGTTGTCCTTATAAGAGCTGCCTTGGTCATGGTGTCTGTTTACAGCAGTAAAACTCTAAGACACATCCCATGAGTGGACATCAAATCCTGACACTATTACTGATGCTATGTTGTACTTGCAGATAGGAGCCTAGCATGACTGTCCTCTGAAAGGCTCTACCAGCAACTTACTGAGACAGGAGCAGATATCCATTGCCAAGCATCAGTGGAAGTCAGAACCCCTATGGAAGAGTTAGAAGAAGGATTAAAGGAACTTCAGAATATGGCAACCCCATAGGAAGACCAACAGTGTCAACTAAAGTGAACTCCTGAGAGCTCCCAGGGACTGAACCAACAACCAAGGAATGTATATGAGCTATATAAAGGCTACTGGCACTTATGTAGCAGATGACGGCCTTTGTCTGGCCTTACTGGGAGACAATGCACCTAATCCTGTAGAGACATGATGCTCCATGATAGAGGGATACCAAGAATGGGTCATCTTCTCAGCGGCAAAGGGGAAGTTGATGGGGGAAGAACTCTGTGAGGAGGAACTGAGAGGGGAGGCAACATTTTGGATGTAAGTAAATAAAAAATTTAATAAAATCAGAATTTAAAAAATGGATGAGTTTGTTAAGGCAAGTCAGGGATCAGTCTACTCAGCTTATGTGCCCAAATTCTTTGAAGCAAAGCCATAAAGTATAATGTATTTTTATTTATAAAACCTAATTTTCATAAGATGGTATTTTATGGTAAAAAATACTATTTCAGTTCAAATCTTCACGGCTTAAAACATACCTTTTTATTTTATCAATAGAAATGTTATATGTTTTTCATATTTAAGTAAATAAATACTCGTATTTACACACATATGAATAAATCAAACCCTTTTTTTTTAAAACTGTGTTTGCTTATAGACATTTCACGAATTCTAAATGAAACTACAAAATCATGAAAAATATTGAGGAATATAAATTTTATCTTTTAACACCCATTCAGATCCTGCCCTACACGTGGCCCATATATATACAGTCACCCATTTAGATAAGATGGATGAAGCAAAGAAGTGCAGGGCTGACAGGAACTGGATGTAGATCTCTCCTGAGAGACACAGCCAGAATACAGCAAATACACAGTCGAATGCCAGCAGCAATCCACTGAACTGAGAACAGGACCCCTGTTGAAGGAATCAGAGAAAGGACTGGAAGAGCTTGAAGGGGCTCGAGACCTCATATGAACAACAATGCCAAGCAACCAGAGCTTCCAGGGACTAAGCCACTACCCAAAGACTATACAGGGACTGACCCTGGGCTCCAACCTCATAGGTATCAATGAATAGCTCAGTAAGAGCACCAGTGGAAGGAGAAGCCCTTGGTCCTGCCAAGACTGAACCCCCAGTGAACGTGATTGTTGTGGGGAGGGTGGTAATGGGGGGAAGATGGGGAGGGGAAGCCCCTATAGAAGGGGAGGGAGAGGGGTTGGGGAGATGTTGGCCTGGAAACCGGGAAGGCGAATAACAATCGAAATGTAAATAAGAAATACTCAAGTTAATAAAGATAAAAAAAATTTAAAAAAAATTATCTTTTAATATTATATATTTTGAATTTAGAGATTATATACAATTATGTCTTTCTTATTCTTTTTCTTCTCTCTTTTATAGACTTGTATAGATGCTTTCGTATAGGCATCATTGTTATTCAAATTCATGTCCTTTTGCATTATAGTTTCATATATATATTTCTATGCATGTAACATATATTAAGATATACATACACACATATACATATGTAATTATATAAATATTTTATTTATTTATTTACTTACTTATTTATGGCTCTTAAAAAAGCACCTATAATCACAACTTCCTTAAATTGATCTTCTGTGCTGATTGTTTCCATAGTGAATTGATAGAAAGCTATAGTTCATGGTACTTTGTTACCAAAGCCATGGTGAACTAACTGTTTTCCTTTACCAATTAAGAAGCTCTCCTTATTTCTCTCATTGATCTTTGCATAAATCCTTCTCCTCACTCCAACAAATCCTCCAAATCAGACATAACATCAATGGGAGGAATAAATAACGGAAAGAGAGACTAAATAACTGCTATCTAAAGACTGAATCCAATGTTTCTGTGAAACATGGTTTGTAAGGAAGTCTGGGGGCTTGGTGATGTTAAGAGAAAAATATTATAAAGCAAATAATGAGTGGTGATTATTGCAGTGGAAGCATATACAGAATTTAGTGGCTCCTTTCAGTATGACACCCACACATTTCTCTTTTGAATTCATGATCTCAATTTCTTCTTTAGAATTACTTCAACAAGATTGTTTGCAGAGAAATCTTGTTTGAGAATAATTTCTTCCTGAGTCATTATGATCAATCCAATTCCCTATTTCCAATTTTCTGAGCAAACATCAATGACAAATGCTCTGCCACCCCTGTCTCTTCACATTGATTAAAACTTTCTAGTATTCCCCTTTCAGTGTATGTGATTTTCTATTTGCTGAGACACTAAAATCCCATTATTATAATTAATACCTTCTGAGTAATTTTCTTTTTACTTAGAATTTTAGGAAAATTGAAAGATCTTTTGTTCTGATTTCACTCTGCCTTTCAAAGATAGAAAAGCAACAATAAAAACAAGATGCTAAATATTTGTAAAAGTATACAGGAACAAAATCTTATTAAGAGATATAATTGTAGCATTGTGACATTGATGAAATTCACAGGAGAAGTACATAGGCATTAAATGAAACATCCCTGTACTGTAGATTCTTGGATCCCAGGTGGTATCATTTTAGATACCTGCCATTTGTAGGAACTTGTGCAAAATTATTTTCCAGGGAAAGTTTTAGGTCACCAGAGAGCAGTGAAAAGGAATTGCATAGCACTTAGGTAAATCATCAACAAGATGATTGCCCAAGACATTTTCAATGCTGGAAGCACTGGTGTGCTCAGGCCTTGCAACTCCCATTTCACTCCGTAAGATTCTGTATAAGAATTTGAAGTCAGATCCCTTGCTGATTATAAAGAATGTATTTGTCGAGTAACCTGGCAAATGTATACTTGGAATACTGAACAACTGTGTCAAATTGATAGAATCTGTAGACCATGGGGATCATGGCTATTTTCATTTATTTCCAAATAAAAAGGCACTGCAGGAAGATGGTATGTGGTTTTAAAACCTTAGCATGTATGCATTACATTTTTCTCTGACCAGGGATAGATTGACATAGTCTAGTTTACAAGTCTTTGTAAGTGCAACTATTCAGCAAAAAGTGTAGATAATGTGATTTCACTTCTCATGAGGTTCTATCTCAGGAGCTGTTTGTAGCTGTAACAGGCACACCTATAGATATAGTAGGTACCTAAAATAATCTTTTGCTGATATTCTACTTTTGGGAACTAAACAGTGGTGCTGTGGCAATGTATAAAACCACTTCTTTACAATTATTGAAACTTCTTATATATGTGAGAATTATATTTTTATAAAAATGTTTTTGAAGATTCCGTATACTCCACATATGTATACATATATACGTACATTTTGAATTCTGTGTATAACTATTATGAGACAGTTACAAATTACCACTCACTGAATTCTTATTAGTTAATTAAATTTCATACCAATACAGAACTTTAATTTTTATTTAAGCTAAAATTATATGTATATATCATTATTCTGTGCTTGAAATTTAACGATGATTTAGATAAAGTTAATTCCTAAGATATTAGAAAGAGTTGCACAAATTAATAATCACACAAGTGGGAATGATTATAATATATAAAATTTTAACAATTCTGGGAAAATGTTCAATGAACTTTCAACTGTTCTATAGTAGTATACTTTGCTAATTGTACTTTTATGGAATTTAAATTGACATTTTTTTATGAGAGACAAGACTATGTTAAGCTAAATATATCTTTAATAAACAGCTTTCTCACAAAGAAGGTATACTTGTTAGAAAGAATCGTTTAGTGCAGGCAGCAAGTGTAGTACATTGCAGAGCTACGCAACAAAATATGTATTCACTTGACACCTATTTCCTAGTGGAACAGACTCACTGACTTGTATACAGGCAACCTGCCATTCTAACAGATGGTTGTCAAGTATTTGCAACCAAAAGACCATGAATGAACATAAAATGTGTTTGGTAAGGGCAAGAGTCCCAATAGAAGACACCTAAACAGCTGTCAGTCCTAATGTTTTGTCTCAGAGTTGAAGACATCTGCATTTCCTTGCCCATGTCTTGGTGAAACTTGGTTTTCCTAAGCCCCAACCTGTACTCTTCATTTCATATTCAATAGCCAATGGAAGTAATCTTTCTGTATGGAATTGTGGGGGGAGCTATATTTATAGTTGAGCCTCACTTTCTGAAATTTCTATAAACATGTGTCAGAAAAATAGCTTAATATTGTGACACACTACGTTGTGGGTGTTTTTAGGGATAATGTTGCAATAAGATCTATAATACTTTCAAACATATACAATACTATGGGGTATAGTACATCTGATGGATTGATGATGACAAGGAAGTATCTAACAGGTTTATGCATTTATTATGACAACAAACATTCTCATCATTTTAGAGTATCTTCCTTCTTCTTTTACATAAAAAATGTTGACTATAAACAGTCTGGTGTGTTACCCAGAGAGTACTCTAATCATCTCATTTTTACTGTCTCCTTAATGCATCTGAAGGCTCTGTCCAGAGATTGATTTTGCTATCTTGTTCAGATTTTACTCTATGGTGTTTCTGTTAACAAAAACCTAAAGATTTCATTGCCCAAAGGTAATTATCATTGTTAAGTATTACATGATAGTATTTCTGGTTTTAGCAGCATGTGAACCTGATAAACTTACAGTTCTTGTATTATTTAACAGTAGTTTCTATAAGTAGCAGTTACAGTATTACACCACACAATAACACTGTCAGAGGCACACATATTTAGTCCAATAAGATTTGTCAAGCATGGCAACTTAAGTTTAAGGGCTTAAGTCTCCATCCCTTTCACTGCTAGATGCTTTCCTAGCTTTTCACAATTTCAAGCATGCAACTGGGATTCGAGGAAGCCAGGAGATGAAGTAAACTACTAACTGAAATATGCAGACCTAAAATGAAGCTACCATCATTATATAAACTCATCACAAGCACTCATTTTCCTCAACATAATTCAAAGCATAAAAAAAACATCACCTTTTTTTCTCCATCTTTATTAACTTGGGTATTTCTTATTTACATTTCAATTATTATTCCCTTTTCCGGTTTCTGGGCCAACATCCCCCTAACCCCTCCCACTCCCTTCTATATGGGTGTTCCCCTCCCCATCCTCCCCCATTACCACCCTCCCACCAACAATCACATTCACTAGGGGTTCAGTCTTGGCAGGATCAAGGGCTTCCCCTTCCGCTGGTGCTCTTACTAGGCTATTCATTGCTACCTATGAGGTTGGAGCCCACGGTCAGTCCATGTACAGTCTTTGGGTAGTGGCTTAGTCCCTGGAAGCTCTGGTTGGTTGGCATTGTTGTTCATATGGGGTTTCAAGCTCTTTCAATCCATTCTCTAATTCCTGCCACGGGGGTCCCACTCTCAGTTCAATGGTTTGCAGCTATCATTCGCCTTTGTATTTGACATGCTCTGGCTGAACCTCTTAGGAGACATCTATATCTGGCTCCTAGCAGCATGCAATTCTTATCTTCATCAGTCTCATCTAGTTTTGGTGGCTGTATATATATGGGTCACAAGTGGGGCAGGCTTGGAATGGCCATTCCTTCAGTGTCTGCTACAAACTTTGCTCCATATCACCTCCCATGAATATATTTGTTCACCCTTTTAAGAAGGAGTGAAACATCCATACTTTGGTCTTCCTTCTTCTTTTTTTTTTTTTTAACCCTAACCCTAACCCTAACCCTAGCCCTAGCCCTAACCCTAACCCTAACCCTAACCCTAAGGTCTTCCTTCTTCTTGAGCTTCATGTGGTCTGTGGATTTTTTCTTGCATAATTCAAACTTTTGGGCTAATATCCACTTATCAGTGTTTTCCTGTGACTGTGTTACCTCACTCAGTATGATATTTTCTAATTCCATTTGCCTATGACTTTCTTGAAATCACTGTTTTTGATAGCTGAGTGGTACTCCATTTTGTAGATGTAACACATTTTCTATTTCCATTCTTTTGTTTAAGGTCATAGGGTTCTTTTCGGCTTCTGGCTATTATAAATAAGTCTGCTATGAACATAGTGGAGCAGGTGTCTTTGTTGTATGTTGGAGAATCATTTTATGATATGCCCAGGGAGAGCTAGGTCCTCATATAGTAAAATGTCTAATTTTCTGAGGAACCTCCAGACTGATTTCCATAGTGGTTGTACAGTGGAGGAGTTTTCCTCTTTCTTCACATCCTCACCAGCATCTGTTTTCACCTGAGTTTTTGATCTTAACCATTCTGACTGGTGTGAGGTAGAATTTCAGGGTTGTTTTGATTTGCATTTCCCTGATCACTAAGAATTTATGACAGTGTTCTTTGCCTTACAGAAGCTTTGCAGTTTTATGAGGTACCATTTGTTGTTCTTTGATATTAGAGCATAAGCCATTGATATTTTGCTCAGGAAATTTTCCCCAATGCTCATGTAATCGAGATTCTTCACTTTTTCTTCTAATAGGTTGAGTGTATCTGCTTTGATGTGGAGATCCTTGATCTATTTGGCTTATGTTTGTACAGGGTGACAAGAGTGGGTCAATTTGCATTCTTCTATATGCTGACCTCCAGTTGAACCAGCACCATTTGTTGAAAATGCTCTTTTTTCCATTGGATGGTTTTAGTTTCTTTGTCAAGATCAAGTGACCATAGGTGTGTGGGTTCATTTCTGGGTCTTCAGTTCTATTCCATTAATCTACCTGCCTGACTCTGTACTAATACGTACAGTTTTTATGACTATTGCTCTGTACTACTACTACTTTAGGTCAGGGATGATGGTTCCCCTAGAAGTTCCATTTTTACTATATTAATCCTGCCAATCCATGAGAATGGGAGGTCTTTCCATCTTCTGGGATCTTCCTCAATTTCTTTCTTCAGAGACTTAAAATATTTGTCATATAGATCTTTCACTTGCTTGGTTATAGTCGCACCAAGTATTTTATATTATTTGGTACTATTGTGAAGGGTGTCATTTCCCTAATTTCTTTCTCAACCTATTTATACTTTGAGTAGAGGAAGGGTACTGATTTGTTTGAGTGAATTTTATACACAGCCATTTTGCTGAAGCTGTTTATAAGGCTTAGTAGTTCTCTGGTGGAAGTTTTGGGATTATTTAAGTATATTATCATATCATCAGCAAATAGTGATATTTTGAATTCTTCCTCTACAATTTGTATATCTTTGACCATCTTTCATTTTCTGATTGCTCTTGTTAGGACTTTGAGTTCTATATTGAATAAGTAGGGAGAGAGCGGGCAACCTTGTCTAGTCCCTGATTTAATGGGATTACTTCCCATTTCTATTCATTTAGTTTGTTTTAGGTACTGGTTTGCTGTGCATTTCTTTTACTATGTTTAAGTATGGGCCTTGAATTCCTGCTCTTTCCAGGACTTTTATCATGAAGAGGTGTTGAATTTTATCAAATGCTTTCTTAGCATTTAATGAAATGATCATGTGGTTTATTTCTTTGAGTTTGTTTATAATGAATTACGTTGATGGGTTTCTGTATATTGAGGCATCCATGAAGCCTACTTGATCATAATGGATGATCATTTTGTGTGTTCCTGGATTTGGTTTGCAAAAATTTTATTTTTGTGGTAATATTCATATGTGATCTTTGTCTGAAGTTCTCTTTCTTTGTTGGGCTTTTGTGTGATTTAGGTATAAGTGCAATTATGGCTTCATAGAAGGAATTGGGTAGTGCTCAGTCTTTTTTCTATTTTGTGGAATACTTTGGACAGTATTGCTATGAGATATTCTATGAAGATCTGATAGATTTCTGCACTAATCCCATCTGGTCCTAGGCTCTTTTTGGTTGGGAGACTTTTAATAACTTCCAGGGTGTTGAGTTTGAAGTGGGTGGATTGAAATGGGAGCATCCTCATAGAAGCAGGGACATTGGTATGGGAAATGGGAAAAAGGAATTGAAATGTAAATATATAAAGTATCCTGGAAAAAATTATTAAAATTATATGTACTCATAAAATTAACAGAAAGTAGATAAATTATTTAGAAGTTTAAGTTTTATTGGGATATGAATCCAGACAGGCAAAAATTTAGATTTTATCTTCCCTTAAATTTACTTTACACTTTACATTCTATTAACATTTCTCCCTTGGTATGTTTCATGGTAGACACAGGCCATTCAGAGACTGCCTCCCCTGGGGATCAATCTCATATACAACTACCAAACCCAGTCACTATTGCTGAAGCCAAGGAGTGCTTCCTGACAGGAGCCTGATATAGCTGTCTCCTGAAAGGCCCAGTTAGGAAAAGGGGTTCTAAAGGCAGGCAAAAGATTCAGAGACTTCCTTTGCTCCAATTATTAGGGAACCAACATGATGACCAAGCTGCATATTTACTCCATATGTGTAGAAGGCCTTTCATAAATTTGTTGCATTTCAATTATAAACACTAAATAACTTTCTGGTGCTTTCTATATTTATATTTAACTGCATATTTTATTTCATTTATAAGGTATGCAAATTATTTTTGTATTCTTTAATTTTAAACTACTTATTAAGATGTATTTTTATTAACAATATGTAAAATAAAAATAATTAAAACCTCACAATTACAAAAATCACCTTTTTTCAATGGAGTGATACAGGCTGGATCAGCCATATTTCCAAGCAAGGCTCATGCTCAGGAATTATTAGTAAACACAAATTGGACTCCATGTTTTCTGTACTTTCTGTTTTTTTCTTACTTTCTGGTTTTTTGTTTGTTTGTTTGCTTGCTTGCTTTCCTTTTTGGAGGGCAGAGTTTTTTTGTTATGGCTTTTTGATATTATAACATACTTACATCACTTCTTCCTTTACTTTCCTCCATGCAAAGTTTCCCATTAAGTCCTCCTTGTTTTGTTTAAAATTCATGATATCTTTAATTTTCTTACAACAGAAAAAGAGTGTAAAAGTAGAACAGTAAGGAGTGTGTGTAGGAGAATCTAGAAAGTGATGATGGGGTGAATATATTCAAAGTATATTGCATGAAATTCTTACTACTTTTCTGAGAACCTAATCAAAGTAAATGCTCAAAAAAATGAATGCACAAAATCACAAATAATCCTAAAAATGAATACATGTAAGTGATAAATAAAATTACTTAATGATATAATTAAAAGGATTACTGTTTTATATACTTGATTCTTCTTTTTTCTGACAAAGATTATAATAAATCTTTTTTTCAAATTTTATTCTGAAATAAAATATTTAACTGTAGAAAAGAGACTCATACATAGAGCAAACATAAGAAAAATGTTCGTTTTTTTTACATTTACTTAATCCCTCTTTTTTTTTCTTTTTTTCCCTCCATCCTTATTAAATTGGGTATTTCTTTTACTTTTCAGTTGTTATTCCCATTCCTGGTTTCCAGGCCAACATTCCCCTAACGTCTCCCACTCCCCTACTATATGGGTGTTCCCTTCCCCATCCTCCCCACATTTCCACTCTCAACATAACAATCACATTCACTGGGGGTTGAGTCTGGGCAAGACCAAGGGCTTCCCCTTCCACTGGTACCCTTACTAGACTATTCATTGCTACTTACGCAATTGTAGCCCAGGGTCATTCCATGTATCATCTTTGGGTAGTGGCTTAGACCCTGGAAGCTCTGGTTGCTTGGCATTGTTGTTGAAATGAGGTCTCGAGCCCCTTCAAGCTCTTCCAGTCCTTTCTCTGATTCTTCAACAGGAGTCCCGATCTTAGTTCAGTGGTTTGTTGCTGGCATTCGCCTATGTATTTGCTGTATTCTGGCTGTGTCTCTCAGGGGAGATCTATATCCGGTTCCTGTCAGCCTGTACTTCTTTGCTTCATCAATATTATCTAATTTGGCAGTTGTATATGTATGGACCACATGTGGGGCAGGCTCTGAATGGGTATTCCTTCTGCCTCTGTTCTAAACTTTGCCTCCCTATTCCCTGCCAAGGGCATTCTTGTTCCTCTTTTAAAGAAGGAGTGAAGCATTCGAATTTTGGTCATCCTTCTTGAGTATCATGTGTTCTGTGCATCTAGAGTAATTCAAGCATTTGGGCTAATAGCCACTTATCAATGAATGCATACCATCTGTGTTTTTCTGTGATTGGGTTACCTCACTCAGGATGATATTTTCCAGATCCATCCATTTGCCTATGAATTTCATAAAGTCATTGTTTTTGATAGCTGAGTAATATTTCATGGTGTGGATGTACCACATTTTCTGTATCCATTCCTCTCTTGAAGGGCAACTGGGTTCTTCCCAGCTTCTGGCTATTATAAATAAGGCTGCTATGAAGATAGTGGAGCGCGTGTCTTTGTTATATGTTGGGGCATCTTTTGGGTATATGCACAATAGAGGTATAGCTGGGATCTCAGGTAGTTCAATGTCTAATTTTCTGAGGAACCTCCAGACTGATTTCCAGAATGGTTGTACCAGTCTGCAATCCAACCAACAATGGAGTAATATTCCTCTTTCTCCACATCCTTGCCAGCATTTGCTGTCACCTGAGTTTTTGATCTTAGCCATTCTCACTAGTGTGAGGTGAAATATCAGTGTTGTTTTGAGTTGCATTTCTCTTATGACTAAAATGTTGAACATTTCTTTAGGTGTTTCTCAGCCATTCTGCATTCCTCAGCTGTGAATTCTTTGTTTAGCTCTGAACCTCATTTTTAATAGGGTTATTTTTCTCCGTGGTCTAATTTCTAGAGTTCTTTGTATATTTTGGATATGAGCCCTCTATCAGTTGTAGGATTGGTAAAGATCTTTTCCCAATCTCTTGGTTGCTGTTTTGTCCTAACAACAGCGTTCTTTACTTTACAGATATTTTGCAGTTTTAAGAGATCCCATGTGTTGATTCTTGATATTAGAGCATAAGTCATTGGTGTTTTGTTCAGGAAATTTTCTCCAGTGGCCATGTGTTCGAGATGCTTCCCCACTTTTTCTTCTATTAGTTTGAGTGTATCTGGTTTGATGTGGAGGTCCTGATCCACTTGGACTTAAGCTTTGTAAAGAGTGACATGAATGGATTGATCTGCATTCTTGTACATGCTGATCTCCAGTTGAACCAGCACCATTTGCTGAAAATGCTATCTTTTTTCCATTGGATGGTTTTGGCTCCTTTGTCAAAAATCAAGTGACCATATGTTTGGGTTCATTTTTGGGCCTTCAATTCTATTCCACTGTCTGACCTCAATTTTTAATAGATTTATTTGTCTCCCTGCAGTCTAACTTCTTGAGTTCTTTGTATATTTTGGATATAAGCCCTCTCTCAGTTGTAAGATTTGTAAAGATCTTTTCCCAATCTGTTGGCTGCCATTTTGTCCTAACACCAGTGTCCTTTGCCTTACAGAACTGCAGTTTTATGAGATCCTATTTGTTGATTCTTGATCTTAGAGCATAAGCCATTGGTGTTTTGTTGAGGAAAAATTCTCCACTGTTCATGTGTTCGAGATCATTTCCCACTTTTTCTTCTATTAGTTTGAGTATATCTGGTTTTATGTGGAGGTCCTTGATCCACTTGGACTTAAGCTTTGTAAAGGGTGACATGAATGGATTGATCTGCATTCTTGTACATGCTGACCTCCAGTTGAACCAGCACCATTTCCTAAAAATGCTATCTTTTTTCCATTGGATGGTTTTGACTCCTTCATCAAAAATCAAGTGATCATAGGTTTGTGGGTTCATTTCTGGGTCTTCGGTTCTATTCCACTGGTATATATCTCTCTGTCTCTGTATGAATACCATATAGTTCTTATCACTACTGCTCTAAAATACTGCTTGAGTTCAGGGATAGTGATTTCCCTGGAAATCTTTTTACTGTTGAGGATACTTTTAGTTATTCTGGGTTTTTTGTTATGCCAGATGAATTTTCTTTTT